>NC_028638.1:54866944-55037541 GCF_001406875.1 Solanum pennellii | reverse complement strand
GCCCCATCCACTACCCCCACCCCACCCCCACCACCCAAAAAAAATTATTTTATTTTTAAAAAATATTTTTAATTTCATAAATTAATTTTTATTCTAGTAAAAATAAAAGATGTCTCTCAAAAACATTTTTAATTCACAAATTAAACACTAAAAATCATTTCCAGAAAATATTTTTCTAGTTACCATCCAAACATGAGAAAATAAGTCCAAAATCTACTTGTTTTCCAGGAAAGCATTTTCTAGGAAAACATTTTCCATGGAAAACATTTTCCTCCATACCAAACACACCCTAAGTCTAGCTAATTGTCACGATAAGAGTTCAGATTAAATTAAAAAACAATCCGAATATTCCGGAAATAGTTGAAAAAATGTCTGATACTTTGATGTTAAGACTCGTACTTAGTCGAAAGGAAACAAATAAAATTAGATTAAACAAAAGAAATAAGTCATGTTCTGTTTGTAGAAAAGATAAGAATTTAACAAAAGTAGATTAACCGTTTGCACGTGATGATTACTTTTGATAGGATATGACTTGTGGGCTTTATGTTTACAACAATATGTGTCTTTATACCTACTTTCATCTTAAATCTAATGGCAGAAAATTTGTGTTTGTGATATGCAAATCTTGGAAACTATTAATTGAATTGACATTTTACTTTCCGATAGAGACAAAATTTTGTAACAAATAAATGGTACTCTTATAATTAGCTAATATTGGTTAGTATTCATAAATAGTGGTAATTTACTAATTTCTGACAGTTTTACCTAATAAAGTTGACTACATATGACGTCTAAATGTAGACAAATTCAAATATCTAGACTTTAGTGTTTCAGAAGAACACGACACAATAAATGGAGATGTAATTACTATTTACCGGAAGAAATAATGGTGCACTAGTAACTCGGGTGGACATGATATGGTAAGTTACGGTATTTTAAAGTTTTGATATTCGGCGATATAATAAATTGATAATTATAATTTATTTAAATTTGATTAATATATTCTCGTATAATAGAGTATTATAATTTTGAAATTTAAAAAAAAAACTCAATTGTATCATAATAACATATTAGACCATCTCCAATCCAACACCAAATTATACATTAAATCCTATATTTGGTGTAAAATTTAGTGTTTTGAGCTCCAACCCACACCAATTTTCACACCAAATAACTTTTTGAATATTATAATATTATTTCATTGTACAAATTTTTAATTAAACATTATATAAATTGTATGTTTTAATTAAATCTCTAATATATTTAATTATTTTTATAATATTAATTTTAGATATAAAATTTAGCCTTTTTATAAATTAATTTTTCTATGTTAATTCTACTATAAATTATATAAATTACTACAGGACATTTATGGAAGCAGCAGAGTGATTTTGAAAGTAAAATATTTATGTAGAATTTAAAATATTTTTTTCAATTATGTAATATTTGTTTAAATGTATTTCTATAATGATTTCACTTTTATTTGCATCATCTATTATTATGTATAATATTTGCTAGCAATTGATATTATTTAAAAAATTATGATACAAAATAATTTTATATCAAACGGTTATAAAAAGAAATAATATGAATTATATATATGATGATTGTTTTAGAAAGAATTTGTTTTAGGACGTAAAAAAATTTAAATGAAATAAAAAATAATAATATAATAATAAAGAGAATTTTTTTTTTGGTGTTTGGTGCTGTGAATTACACCAAATTTGATGTTTGGATTGAAGCCCTTAAACACATGTAAAAATATATTTATATATTAAAAAATATAACACAAACTACTTTAAAATATATATCATATACTAAATATCATAATATCAAAATTATGATATTAAAAATTTCAATATGATAATTTGATACATACCATGCCCACCCCTGATAGTAACTACTAGTACGTGTTTTGGCATAGGAAAATACTAACAAAATAAAATGTAAGGTTTATAGATTAATTACGATCATAAGCAATTTTATATGAGAGTGAGTATTAATTTCTTACAAGATTAACTTATCCACTAGAGGAACATCATTGAGATGTGTAGGTGCATAGCTGCACAATATTTGACTAGATATGTATTCAAAATTAAATTATATAAGTTGGTGATAATTATAATAATGCAACATGTTAAAAGGAGGAAGATAAATTATATTTTGAGGTGGAACCTCTTAAAAATAATTTTTGTAACAAATGCAAATGATTCACATCCACTAGGGTTATAGCCACACTAATTTCGTGTTTCTTTTATTTAACGTTGGAATGAAATAAATTAGAAGCAAATAATAACCACGCTAATTTCGTGTTTCTTTAATCTAATAACGTTGAAATGAATTTAGAACCAAATAATATAGAAATTGAATATGCTTAGCTAGTAAAATTAAATATTTATAATGCATCCTAGTTGATCACACAATGCCGTGGACCGACAGGTTTATAGCTAATTAAAATTATAAAGATATTAATCTATTGATGTCAATTGTTTCATTGTCTCCTCCATATAAGATGATACATCAGTTAAGTATGTATTAGTTATATGATTTCTAAATTTAAAAATAATTTTATTTATAAATAACTTAATTTTTAAGTAGTTGTTAAGCTAATGTTTAATCATATATTTTTTTGGCAAATATTATTTGGATAAAATTTTACTGTGTTTGGCCATAGTATTTGAGAAATATATTTCATTTTTTTTATAAAAATATGATTTATACCATAAGTTTTAAAAACTATCAAAACTAATTATAAATTTGTATTACAAGTTAATTGGATAATCTTTGCAACAATAACAAATAGTGTAGTTTACACTTAGAGCAATGTGATAATTTGGAGTGAGTGCAACAAATATCATTTCATACATCGTGAAATAGATAAAACGTGACTTTGTTATCCCATGGTGATTGTTAATCATTTTTCATTAATAACCATATCATCATTTAACATTCACTAAATATTTTATTATTACTTTAGTGTTTAACGTAAAAAAATTATGTAATACAACGCAAAGAACTACTATATATAGTGTTTTTGTAAAAGAAAAAATTTAGAGTAAAATTTTAATTTTAAAAGATTTCATATAATGAAATTTTGCCTAAATACTAAAAAAACTAGTATTATTTAGAAATTTGAAATATTTGTTAAAAAATGATAAACTGTATGAATAACATTATTTATCAAATTTTTCTCTTACATATTATTTGAAAAATCTATAATCAAACGGATCCTAAATATAATATAACTTTGATATTCTGAAATATTTTAAAATAATTTAATGTATAACTATTATTGGAGAAAGAAAGTAAATTCAATTTTTTTTTTAAGAAAACGAACTAAATAAAGAAAGTTTAACCGACTAATTAAAAAGATAGTACTGAAAATAAATTTTGATAGGCGAGTGAGTGGGAAAAAGAAAACGCTTTGTCTTTGACCACACCACACCTCTACATTTGGGACAAACTCTCCATCTTCACCTTCTTCTTCTTCTTCTTCTGCTACTTGCTAAACCTTTGCTTGATCTTCCTCAACAACTATCGCTAAAAAAACTTAATCCATTTTAATTGCATTGTTAGGGCAAAGGATTTAATCAACCATTCCAGATCGAGCGGGCGAGCATTGATCGCATCTCGCCGTCTCTCAAACTCGCTTGCCTCAGATCTGTCACTCGGAGCTTCTTCTATTCGTAAGGAGTTTCACTTCTATTTCTTCACTTTCGTTCATTTTACTCCCTCGCATTCAACATGATTCACTTTTACCTCACTTAATTTTATGATTTCTGTGTTTTTTTTTTAGTTAAAACTTTACGTGCTGCAGATGCCTGCATTATTGTTATTTGTATTTGTACTTGTTTCCTTCATTTGTTTGTATGCTCTGTTTTAGTTCCGTACAGTACTTTGTAGTTTTTTTTTTTTTTGAGAATTTACTTATATGGTTACCTGTGTGGATTGTAATCACTATTCAGCATCGGGGAAATGCTGATGGTTGATAATTTGAAACTGCTAATTTCGGCTGGCTGTGCTGTTGACTATCATTAGTTGTTTGAAATAAATTACTAGCTTCTAAGTTTCACTTACAGAGAGTGGGAAAAGAGTTTCAAGTTGATATAGAGGCTGCTATCATTTTTTTCCCTGTAAATTTCTACATTTTATGCTCAATGTGTGCCATGCTCAAGAGCTACTGCAATGATCTTCATTGAAGCTATAAAAAAAACAGCATTAGGTGTGTTATTATATTACTCAAGCAGCTAATTATTTTCTGCAACAGACTCTACGCTTTTTAAACCCTGGCTAGCCTCTGCTCCATTAGCTTGTCTCTGCATGTTCTTGAGGTAAGTAGACATTGCGTGATAATTTTGTTATTTTGCATTCCATGAACTGACCAGATGACATTATGCATTTTGCATCTTGCTTCTGATCTACTATTTGTTCATATCTAACCATTGACTGAATATGGACCCACATAAAAACCTTAGATAATGGTTGCTTATGCAGTAATTGTGTTTTTGCCCATGTCATACATGTTTGCTCTTCATCATGAAATGAGTTTCTTTGCTTCTGGTGGAAGTGTTATTCCTGCTTTATCTGATGAGATCGTTCTAATTGTTTCGTCAATAATGAATAGTTCTTATGATGATTTTTTTAAAGATCATGTTCCTCACTTTAATCTTATATTTTCAGATTCTATCAATCCATGTTATGACAACAGCATATTCAGGAACAGACTTGGTTCATCATACATCATCTTTTAATGAATAAACAGCAGTTGAACTGAAAGACGTCTCTTAGATTTTTGGATTGGAGGGCATCTCTACATTTTTAGCTAGGTCAGAAACCTGCTAGCAAAGCACAAAGTGGAGAGAAGAAAAGATGATGGTCAGCAAACAACTTGTGTTGACATATATATATCTCCTAGTCTATATAATGCTATCCTCAGGAGTTATTTTGTACAACAAGGTATATTTTTTTTTTATAATGTTCTGTGAGTTTCTTTGGCTTCAATTCTTTTTTGGTATGATCTCTGTTTGTTGGTTAGGTTATTCGTATATTCTACATTTTCAACTCAATAGAACATGTTCAGAACTTAAAGGGACAATTAATATTAACATTGTGGATCAGGCAATGTATGTGGTGGACAACCAAAAGTGACAAGCTGTTATCACATCTATAAAAAAAAAATGACAAGCTGTTCTGATTTACTTGCTCTGGCTCCAAAGGAGCAATTAATTTAAGTTTGCATGTTGTAAGCTTCTTGGTTGAGGAAGTCAGGAAGAAGAGTAGGGGAATTTTTCATCAAGCCATTTGCTATCCATAATCAGCTTGTTCAATCAGTCTAGATTGAATAAAAATTAGAAAATAGTTTCTTATGTTCCATCCAATCACACCAAACAACATGAATGGAAGAGAAAATATCTTGGTGGGGAACCGACCACACTGTGAGTAATAACCCAATTGTGGCTTTTGATTTGTAAACCAATGATATTGGCTGATGATTAAACGTCCATACATGTTTGGTCTTTGGGTCATTGAAAGATATACATTGTTCCATAATCATCGTTATTGAAGTTACTAAATGGAGAGTCATGCTCGGCATATTAGAATAGAGGTTTTAACTTTTAAAAAATATAATACTAATGCAGTAGTTGTTGTTCACTCAAAAAATATAGAGGATAGGTTCCCCTCTAATCTTCCCACTTGCGTGAATTCGCTGGGTATGTTGTTGTTGTTCCCCTCTTGCCTTTAGTATTCTAGCATTTTCCCCAAATTCAAAGATAGTCCCCTTTATCTTCTGTTAAAGATACTTGTTGCATCTCAAACTTTCAGAACTGTAGAACGTCATCTGTTAACATCAATGTTAAGATTGAAAGCACTCTTTTATTTACTCCTTTCTTTTGTTTTCTTTTTCATCGTTCTTTTTCTCTTTTTCTTCTCCCCTCCTCCACTTACCCTTTTGAAGTTCCTTAGGTTTTGAGTCCAATTATGTTTCTGCTTTCGCCGGGTAATTTTGCGGGTAAAAAGGACTGACTAACATTTTAGAGCTTCAGTTTTTTGGTAACTGGTCTAGGAGGGCATGCAAAGGGAGAAGTAAAAGAGAAAGGATAGATGGTATTGGGAAACCATGTCTTAGGATAAGCAATGTGTTACTAGCTTCCACTTTCTCACTATCATTGTTCTTTTGTTGTATGTTGTTTTTCTTTCTTTCTTTCTGCACTTATGCATTGTTTTAGGAAAAAAGGATGATACTGCTGCTCAATTATTTTCTGTATCATTCCAGTTTTATTCTTAATCTTGTCAGTGCCATTTATCGGAGCTAATGATTCTTGTTCTGTTTTTTTTTTCTTTTGACAGTGGGTACTCTCACCAAAATATTTCAATTTCCCATTACCAATAACACTTACCATGATTCATATGGGCTTCTCGGGCTTAGTAGCTTTCCTTCTTATCCGTGTCTTCAAGGTATTGTATTGTTATTGGTAATTACAGTGTTATTTTGCTTGCAGCATATCACTTTCCGCTCCTCGATGACCATTTCTTGCTTATCTATTGATTGTTGTTGACCTTGTTGTAGAAGTGTTTTTATATTTTGATCATTATGATCATTTTTCATTTTACCAGTGTTGTGGATTTTGAAGCGACTCATCGCATCACATGTTAATTTTCAACGTTTGTTACTTTTGTGCTTTTGATGTGATCTTTGTCTCTGGGCTTGCTTCTGGGCGGAGCAGTTACTATTTAATGATTTGTCGTATTCTTTAACCCCTTGAGGCCTGTGGAGAGGTTTCTGCATTTTTTTTTTATTGATAATTGTGGCGTCCGGGCTAGCTTACGCGCTCCTCGACTAATTCTATGAGGTACCTGCTATCTCCCACTAGTAGAAGTACTGCGTGACTCTAAAATATCTGCGGTTATCCTGAAGAACTACTTGTAGAATTCCTCATTTTAGACACCCAGTTGGTCCCTGTGGAGAGTTCTCAGCAGATAAATTGATTTGTATATTTTTTCATATTTAGGTATCTATTTTGACATTTGTCTGTCTTTAGCTTCTGAATTTTGACTGCGGCTCACTTCTCATCTACTGGAGGGAAACAAATTTATATAGTGCACAATTTTTCATTCCATTTGATGTATAAGACTAGGGATCAACTGATTTCCTTCCATCCATGTTAATTTTCTGCAGGTTGTATCTCCTGTCAAAATGACATTTGAAATGTAAGCATTTGGTCCTTTGCATCCACATTGCCTGCAGTTGTAATGATGTATGTCATCTTATTTACTATTTATTGCTGAATCTGCAGATATGCGACATGTGTGATTCCCATTAGTGCTTTCTTTGCATCAAGTCTTTGGTAAGATTCTACTTTGAGGAACTGAAAGGTCTACTTGCCTTTGATTTAGAATGTTCAATTGCATTTTCTAAGGTATTCTGTGACCTCATAATTAGTAAATGGTTCAATGATGGGTTGGCATGAAACTTGTGATAAAAATGAATTAGTTATGAATGCATGTTTGTAATCATTGAGAATTGACCGTTAAACAATATGAAGATCTAATGCCTACTGATCATGCACTAATAACGAAACCATTTATACCTTTGAATCTAAATCTAACCTAAACAAGTATTTTTACGTGATATCATTGGTATCTGCTCTTATGTTCAAAGAAAGATCTGTAAGATTGGCATAAGTTTTTCTCATCGTACATCTGTCCAACTGACCAAGTCAGCCTTTTGGAACTCACTAATAGAAAGTGGAACTGAAGAAGAAAAGGATGTATTCTACTGTTCCTTTTTCGAATGATGCTGACACTAGACCTTTTCTGGTTATCTGATGATTTGTGTATAAATTTTCCAAGCAATCTGGACATTTGAGGTGAATGAACTAGTTTTGAGCCAAATTAAGCATTTACATAACCTTGTATGTCATCTGTCAGTGGTTTTATTGATTGGTTTCAAGAATACTGCCAAATGCTTTTCCTCTGTTAACTAATTGTCTCGTAGAAATAGTTGTTTTGCTATGACAGAGGAAGAATTTGGCTGGTTAAATTTCCTTTCTCCTCCTTGACACTTCCCACTTCTCTGGGAAAGCAGTGGAAAAATTATAATATAACTATGAGAATTGGGGTGATAAAAAATGTCGGACACTTTCATGCATAATTAACATTCTTTTCTTTTGGTAGGGTACATTGTTGGTTTGGGTGGGCAATTGATGTTTTCCACGTACTTGGGTCTCCTTGTTTGTCAAAAAGATATTTTCTTTGGGTAGTGTTCTCCGATTTACTTCAGTTGCTATATGTTTCATTACTCACATGAATATGAGTTCTGATATTATGTTTCTTAAAAAATCTTATGTTTTTTTTTAACATTGGTAAAGTTAGCTTATGTTTGTTTTATTGCAGGTTTGGAAACACAGCTTATCTGTTCATTTCTGTAGCCTTTATCCAGATGCTTAAAGCTCTAAGTATGCCTGGGTAACACTTTTTTATGTCTGTATCCTTTGTTTGCAAATGTACTGATTGGAGCTTTGTGTTGAAAATACAGTGCCAGTTGCCACCTTTGTCATGGCTGTTATTTGTGGAACTGACAAGTTAAGATGCGATTTATTCCTGAACATGCTGTTGGTCAGCGTTGGTGTTGTAGTTTCATCTTATGGAGAAATTCACTTCAACATAGTTGGTACAGTTTATCAGGTCACTGGAATATTTGCTGAGGCGCTTAGGCTGGTCCTAACTCAAGTTCTGCTTCAGAAGAAGGGACTAACTCTCAATCCTATCACCAGCCTATATTACATAGCTCCATGCAGGTATGTAATAGATGATCCTATCTCATTGAGTTGAGTTATTTGCTCTCATGTGGTGCAGTTTAATACATTATCCTGTGTTGAGGTCTATATGATTCCAGTAAGATCTTACTTCTTTAAATAAGAAAAAAAAAGAAATTCCAGTTAGATCTCGGTTTTTAATGATTCCAAACCTCCCATCTTGCTCATTCTCACTTGGGAGAACGGGAGAAAAGTAAACCGAGAACACATACAATTGGAAACCTTTTCCATACATTTGATTCCTGTCATGAATGTACCTTTTGGGATGGGCTTGAGCTACTTTTTCATCTTTTTGTTCTTTAGAGTGCTCATCATTTCATGACATTATGACTGCAATGTACCTCAGATCAGTTTACTGCTGATATTAAAACTAGAAAGAGGCACTTCTGTATCGCGTTTTTATAAAATTTATAGCTAGTTTCCAATTGCTTGAGAGTATGTTCTTCTAAATGTTAGAGCTCAAGTTGGTAGAGTGTAACCACACATTTCTTTCTTGTGGAATTCTGACATATATATAATTATACTTTTTTGGTAACAAGTGGCTATACTTGTTTTTCTGTTAGCATGTAGTCATGTGTTCAGCTGTGTCCTGCATCTGGCATGACTTATCAGTTATTACTGTGTCCTGACTGGTCTGATAAAGTCAAAAGAGGTGGAAATGATGCTAGGGGGATTAGGATTTGGTTGCTAGTTCTTTTATGGAAAATTTGTTCTGTGCACACATAAATAGACACATACTCTGTTATGTACATGCTCCTCTCTTTAGTTTTGTTTTGTCTCACTTGGCGAGAGATTTTCTGTAAAGAGGCAATTGCTGCTATGTCACCTGAATCTGATAATAACTAAGTATGAGAGTTATCTCTGTATTCTAAATGTCTGTTTTTATTTGGTTTTAGAGTCTCATGCAAGTGCCTCCGTATTATTTCTTGGGTGTTGCTTATGATCCTATGTTTCAACGTGCAGCTTTATCTTTCTCTTTGTCCCATGGTATCTTCTGGAGAAGCCGGAGATGGAAGTCTCACAAATTCAATTCAACTTCTGGATATTCTTTTCAAATGCACTTTGTGCTCTTGCTCTGAATTTCTCTATCTTCTTAGTGATTGGTAGAACCGGTGCTGTAACCATCCGAGTTGCCGGTGTCTTGAAAGATTGGATACTTATTGCCCTTTCAACGCTAATTTTCCCAGAGTCGACAATAACCACACTTAATATTACAGGCTATGCCATTGGTAAGCTTAATGTTTCTTCTTATTTATGGGAGCTTTGTGCCATCAAACATCTTACTAAAATATTTCTGTTTTTGTATAGCATTATGTGGTGTTGTGATGTATAACTACTTGAAGATCAAGGATGTTCGAGCTGTTCAACTTCCTGTAGATAGTGTTTCTGATCGAATAGCGAAGGTCTGATGATCCATACTTCTTTTTTTCTTTTGGGAGCACCAATTTCTAGTCTGAAAATCATTGTAGCATGTCTAGAAAGGAGCTACGTAATAAAGAGAAGAAGAAATTAGACAGGAGCTAGAGAATAAGCTAAACTTATGATCAACAGTTATTATTTTTAACATAATTTGAGCTTGCATGGTTGCTTAATTATATACGTCTGTCTCTGTTCATCATGGAATCTTTAGCTTGCATGAAAACAAAATTTCTAGTAAAGATGGATTTTATTGCAAGCAGCGCCAAAAAAAATGTCTTCATGCAATTTGCCTCTGACAGGAACTTAAAATGGAGAAGAAGTCATCCGATCTGTATGTACCAGACGATATTGTTAAGAGCAGTGGAGGAAAAGGTTCAAGGAATGGGTCTCCAGATTCAATGGTGGATGAGGAAGCACCCTTTATTCCTTCAAGTAGGGTCTCTCATCTTGGGCGAAGCCCACTTAGCAGCTATTCACCATGAGAACCGTTAATTCTATAAATGTCATTTTGGGTTCATTTGTTAGAATCACAGTATCAAGCAGATTGATGAGAGCGGGGTCTTGTTCATACACCCTCCACCATTATGGTAAGAATTGCATTTCTATGCAGAGTACTACCGCCATTAACATTGCTACTAGTTATTTATTGTAATATTGTTTTAGGCTCGTCATATTCAATGAAATATTGATTTTTTAGCATCACATGATACTCTCAACTCCCCCACTAAGGTAGTTTGTAAGCTTGTGCACGACATCCATAGTTGAGTTAACTTTTATTATGCCTTTGGCAAAGAAATCTTGAGCATAGATTTTAGCTGAGGCAACTTTCTGGGACTGGTGTAGAAATTGACAGTACTTCAATTTTTTGTTAAAACGGTTTTCGGATATCTCAAGTGATTCATGGATCCATTTCTTCTTTGTTTGCTGAGAGACTTTAAGTAATTGCTAATCTGGGTTAACATATAATGTGTAATTTTACCTTTGCCCATTCATCAATTCTGTATATTGTTGTACTAGTTATCCTCTGTTGTATACCACGAAGAAAGTCGACGGTAGATATTAAAATGATGAAAAGCAACAGTAACATTTACATAGCTCTCACGTGATTTTTGTTCCCCAGCTAATGTTATAAGCTGACCAAATATGATTTGGCCTTGCAGTTTCAAAAGTGATTTTTGTAGCTAATTACAAATGTTTTTTAATAACATGACTCTTTTCGCAGAAATTTGTACAATAGTATTGGAGATTTGTGACTGAAATACATGTGGTAACTATAGAGTCATTTTTCTACTTAAATTATATTAATGGGAATAGAAGATCATTTCTATGAATATATAGCTTCAAAATTAACTTATATGAGTGTACTCACACTGTTGTATAAATCTCCGTTCCGATTATTTTGTAAGAATGCTGAGTAAGGGTATATTGAATGTATAGAGTTAAATTTAAATTGGATAGACTAACTGACATGGACAAATATAGCAACGACAGAACTACAAATCTGTTTTTAAGCAAATCATTCATATAGTTGTACTGTTATTTCATTCATTTGATGATCCAAAACGCCACACAGTAAAGTCAAATAGATGATTCATATACATATCCAATGTATTGGCAAAAATATAACGAAAATGAGCATATGTAATTGAACACGTGGCAAGCATAGAAAAAAGAATTACAATTTATTGTTGAATTAGTTAAGGACTCAACTTAATTTCGAATTTATCTTATTTGCACCGGTCATGGACATCCTATCCAAAGACTTGTTCGAGCATCCGAGAATAAGCTTAATTCCGAATCTATCTTATTTGCATCGGATGAAGTTAGTCAATAACATTCTATTCGAATTAGTCAATAACATTCTATCCGAAGACTTGTTCGACCGGCTTAATATCGAATCTATCTTATTTGCATGGGATGACGGATAGTAGGGTTTCAGAATGATCCATCTGCTTAGGTAAAAGATAAAACACAAACAACGACTAGATTTTGGAGATATTCAGAGTTTCATTCAATACCATTAAATGTGCACGATCTTACCCATGTAACAATCAAAATGGGCGAGAATTACGAAAATAGTTATCAACATTTAAATGTATAAATTTCTTCTCTTGCACACTATTGTAAATATCATAATTGAGATGATTTTTTTTAATATAATTTTTTTCAAAGAGCTCGTTATTTTTGTACCTCTTGGTTACTCAAGTCCATACATAACCTCAAGTTTGGAGGTGGAGAATGCTTATTATCTGAGTAATTTTTTTTTGTTTTGAAATTCACCTGATTACATACGAATCCACAAATGCTCTTGTTAGTTTTCACTGTTTATCAAGCGTTTTGAGAACTAAACAAGATTTATATTTTCACTTAGGTCGAATTGATTATTTGTTCGATTGTTTTCATAACATCATTATTTCTATATTTGCCTTATCAAGGGTTAATAATATTTTAATTAGTTACGTTGCATGTGAATTTGATTATTAAATAATTTATCTCGTAAACAAAAAAATTACAAGCTGTTCTGATTTACTTGCTCTGGCTCCAAAGGAGCAATTAATTTAAGTTTGCATGTTGTTAGCTTCTTGGTTGAGGAAGTCAGGAAGAAGAGTAGGGGAATTTTTCATCAAGCCATTTGCTATCAATATTCCATAATCAGCTTGTTCAATCAGTCTAGATTGAATAAAAATTAGAAAATAGTTTCTTATGTTCCATCCAATCACACCAAACAACATGACCGGAAGAGAAAATATCTTGGTGGGGAACCGACCACACTGTGAGTAATAACCCAATTGTGGCTTTTGATTTGTAAACCAATGATATTGGCTGATGATTAAACATCCATACATGTTTGGTCTATGGCTCATTTAAAGATATACATTGTTCCATAATCATCGTTATTGAAGTTACTAAATGGAGAGTCATGCTCGGCATATTAAAATAGAGGTTTTAACTTTTAAAAAATATAATACTAATGCAGTAGTTGTTGTTCACTCAAAAAATATAGAGGATAGGTTCCCCTCTAATCTTTCCACTTGCGTGAATTCGCTGGGTATGTTGTTGTTGTTCCCCTCTTGCCTTTAGTAATATAGCATTTTCCCCAAATTTAAAGATAGTCCCCTTTATCTTCTGTCAAGGATACTTGTTGCATCTCAAACTTTCAGAACTGTAGAACGTCATCCGTTAACATCAATGTTAAGATTGAAAGCACTCTTTTGTTTACTCCTTTCTTTGTTTTCTTTTTCCTCGTTCTTTTTCTCTTTTTCTTCTTTTTTTTCTCCCCTCCACTTACCCTTTTGAAGTTCCTTAGGTTTTGAGTCCAATTATGTTTCTGCTTTCGCCGGGTAATTTGCGGGTAAAAAGGACTTACTAACATTTTAGAGCTTCAGTTTTTTGGTAACTGGTCTAGGATTAAAGATAAAATAAAATGGGTCATATCATATTTTTTAATGGGTCGGGTTAGGTGGGTGGATCACTAAATGATTTAATTTATTTTTTAAAATTTTTGGTTTGTTATATAAATAATTAATATCAATAAATTTTAATTAAAAATAATTTAATAGATTGAGTGACTTTCTGAGGAAAGAGTGGATAGTTGAGTGACTTTCTGAGGAAAGAGTGGATAATTGAGTGACTTTTGAGGGAAAATTGAAAGTTGAGTGACTTTCTGAAAGAAGATTGCATAGTTGAGTGACTTTTGAGGGAAAATTGAAAGTTGAGTGACTTTCTGAGAGAATAGTGCAAAGTTGAGTGACCATCTGAGGTATTAACTCGAGAAATGGGGGAAAATGAAAATTTATTAATATATTTCCCAAAGAGAAATAGGGAAAAAAGGAAATTTATTTAATAGATTTCTCAAAGAAAATATATGGAATAAGATTTAAATGTTTGAAAACAATATAAAAGCAGATATAACTGAATCAATTAAGCTATTAAGATTCACACAGAACAAAAAAGTGATAGTGGGAGCAGTTCAAAATCAGGCTGAACAAGTTCCAAGTGGGATGGCCGGAGAAGGATTGAAACCTAATTTTCCTGGTGGAGCTGTGGCGGGATCGCCGTACTCGGTAGCGAAAACGTCTGTGTGGTGGGATATAGAAAATTGTCAGGTACCCAGGGGATGCGACGCTCATACAATCGCTCAGAATATAAACAGGGCATTGATGGATATGAACTATCATGGACCAGTCACCATTTCCGCCTACGGAGACAGCAATGCCATTCCTTCCTTCATTCAACGTGCCCTCTCTAATACTGGAATCGCTCTCAATCACATCCCATCCGGTATAGTAACAAACTTTTTTCATTTTCGGCGAATTAATTAGAGGAATCAAGTTTAATAAGGATCGTGCTAATCCATTTCCATTAATGTTGTGAGAAATTTAATAGAGAGCCGTACTAGCTTAATTATTTGTTTGATGAATTACAGGGGTTAAGGATGCAAGGGATAAGAAAATTTTAGTGGATATGCTATTTTGGGCAGTGGACAATCCTGTACCTGCAAATTATTTGCTTATTTCAGGAAGCACAGACTTCTCGTATGTCCTTCATCAGTTACGAATGAGGAGATATAACATTCTTCTAGCACAACCTTTTAATAATGCTTCTCCTGCTCTTGCTGCTGTTGCAACGAATGTCTGGCAATGGACTACTCTTGCTGCTGGAAAATCTACACGACAACTTGCTTCTCGTAATACCAACACATCACGTCAATATTATATACCGATTTCAATTTCTAAACCTACATCAGCAAACCAACCTTCTAATGCCAATGCCAATTCTAATGCTTCCAAAGCCCAAAGTCTATATGATCCTGGACATTATTCTGATGCTAAAACTATTTACGTGCCTAAGAAATCGAATCAACTGAGTACGACCAGCATGTCAAGTACGCCAGCTATAGTTGAAGAAGCTAGTAGACGTAATTGCCCACGCGCACCAGGTGTTGCACGGGTGCTGTTTGTACCGCATCTTTTTTATGCAAAGTCTGATGGTTTCAGAGAAGCACAACTAACAAGTAGCAGCTGTTGCTCACCCTCACCAACGGTTCCACCACATCTATTGTTTTCAAAGTCTAATATAAATGCGAAATTAGATCTTGAATCTAAATCAGACTCGAAAAGATAGATCAAAGAGAGGAGAATTACTCCCAGTAATATAGAGAGGATTAGAAATGTAAAGAAATAGCTCATTTCTAATTTCATGTATTGAATGATGTTTTGTATACACACAATTAGTTAACGGACGCTTTAAACTTACCTTTGGAATAATTCTTCACGACTTACTAATTTTAGCTAATGAAACATAGTACTATCAATTACACAGTTACCCTCTAAGACATAACTTTTAGCTAGCTTTGAGATCACTAATATTAACAAAATACCTTTTAAAAAATGGAGCTAAAAGATATGCGAGAGATTTAGAGGGTGTTTGAATTGACTTAAAAGTTGGTCAACTTATTAGAGTCAAACTATAAAAATTTTGACTAACATTTTAAGATGTATTTTTTTTATCATATTAATATGCAAAAAATTGTAATTTATAGTAATTTTCAAATAGTTCTAGAATATCTATTTTTTTTGTTTACAATATCAAATTAATGTGATTTAATTTACCTTTGAAAATTAGTGAAATTGACTTTCAATAAGAGCAACATGACAAATAATTTCGGATGGAGGGAATATAAAAATAACTTAAAAATAAGTAAAAGAAAAGATTTATAATAAGTTGGAAATTATTTGACAAGATTAAAAATAACTTAAAATAAATTTAAAATCAAAAGTAGGTCTCCTCTATTTTTTTTTATCTTTTACTTAAAAGCTATACTTTTTAAGTAAATCCAAACGAACTTTTAATTTTGTTGCTACTCACAAATGTTATTTAAATACCTCACTATTTTTATTGAAATTTGGGAAAAACATTATTGAATGAGATAACAGTATTTTAAGTCATTTTTTTTCTATTCAAATTATATAGGTATGGATCGAAAACCATTTCCTTCTTCCTAATATGATCATTTCAAATTAACTTATGTGAATGTACTTGCACTGTTATAAAGATCACGTTTCAATCATTTTTTAAGAATGTGTTTTGAGTATTGAATGTATAAAATTAAATTTAAATTGAATATAAACCAAATGACTAAGACCAACATCACAACACGAAACTACTAAAAAAAATTCATTTCTAAGTAAAAGATTATGTTATTACGAAACAGTTAGTTTTCACTGTTTTCATCAAATGTTTTGAACAACTTGAGAAAAATAATTTATATTCTCAATTTGATCATCCGTTCAATTGTTTTCATAATACAGTACTTATTAATTAAAAGAGTGCTTTGAGATTTGAAGGTTAATTTTGATAATATTAAAATTATTGAATCTTACGCATCATATTAATTGGATTCAAATAAAAAATAAATATGCAAAAAGTACAATGAGTATATATATCAAAATCATGATAGTATCTTCCTAAATTGTGATATATTGAATTCACATACAAAATAAATTTATTATACATAAAGTACGATATATGTGTATGATTCATTGTAATATATATATATATATATANTGTCTTAGATGTATTTGTATTTTTATAAAATTATTAATTTATAATATTAATGAGATCATATATTTAAACAAGAGTTTTCTGAAAATTTGGTACATGAGGAAAATATTATACTAGAAAAATCATTAATTACCAAATATTAGTTTAGTGAAGTTTTATTGTACCATTTCCTTATTTCTAATATTTGCTTTATCATGTATTAACAATACTTGAATTAGTCATGTTTCATGTGATTGGTTTTACAAAATAAAAGAATTTTAAGGTAAACATTGGAATTGGATAGTTATTTCTGGAAACATATCTAATTGCTAGTCAATTCAAATTAATCCCAAAATGAAATAGAAATACTAAGATTCCTTAAAAGGAAATGGGGAAAAAAGGAAATTGAATTAGTATATTTCAAAGAGAGAAATGGGGAAAAAAGGAAATTGATTGGAATTATTTAATAGATTTCTCAAAAGAGAAATGGTGAAAGGAAATTGATTGAAATTATTTAATAGATTTCCCAAAAGAGAAATGGTGAAAGTATATTTAAATGTTCAACAACAACATGAGATAACCATCATCTTTAGCTACTAACAATAAGATTATCGTTTGATTCATAACCTACGTACTCTCCAGTTTTTAATTTTTAGTAGTTTTTTTCAAAAAGATGGAAAACGCGCAATCCAAAAAAGTGATAGCGGGAGCAGTTCAAATTCAGCCTGTGCAAGTGTCAAGAGCGATGGCTGGAGACGGATTGAACCCTGGTTTTCCCTGCAGAACAGCAGCAGAAATGCAGTACGAGGCAGCAAAAACTTCGGTGTGGTGGGATATAGAAAATTGTGATCCCTTGGTCCGTTCAAGGAGCCGTCTCTACTACTGGAATCCGTCTCAATCACGTCCCAGCTGGTATATATAGTAACAATCAGTCTTTTAAATTGAGTGGTGTGTAGGATTTATATAACTTAATTTTGTTCGATGAATTACAGTGACTAAGGATGCGAGTGATAAGAGAATATTGGTGGACATGATATTTTGGGCAATGGATAATCTCTGCACCTGCCAATTATTTGCTCATTTCAGGAGATGGAGATTTCTCCAGTGCCATTCATCAGTTGCGGATGAGGATATATAATATTCTTCTAGCACAACCTGTGTATGCTTCTCCTGCACTTGCTGCTGCTGCCACAAATGTGTGGAAATGGATAACCCTTGCTGCTGGAGGATGTGCAAAAGGATTTGCTTTTTTCGTAACAACACATATCATCAAAATTATATACCGACTCCAATTTCTGAACCTATATCAGCAAACCAACCTGCTTTTTCCAATGCCCATGCCAATTACAATGCCAATGCTAACGCTTCCAGGGCCCAAAGTTTATCTAATCCTGGATGCTATTCTGATAAAAAAACTAAAGCTATTTATGTACCTAAAAACTCGAATCAACTGAATATGACCGGCATGTCAAATACACCAGCTCTAGTTGAAGAAACTAGTAGCAGGTACACTAGTGCAGTTTGTACTGTTGGGCTTTGTGGAGGCTTGTGAGCCGGCCCGACCCATTACTGAAACCCTAGGTTAACCATTTGGCTTTCCTATAAATATGATCCTTGTATTTGTAATTCTATAGCAGCACAAGTGAAATAAAATCCTCCTGTTACAGTCGTGGAGTAGGGAAACCGAACCACGTTAAATTCTTGTGTGTCCCGTTTGTGTTCCGTTTCTCTTTTCTCTAGATTATTTGTGTGTGTTGTGTGTTTAATTCCCAACAATTGGTATCAGAGCGAGGTTTCAACAACATTGTAACACAAACTGTGAGAAATTGTCACCTAGGGTTCTTGTGTGAAGAACTGTGTGCAGGGAGGAGTAGCCGCCGTTACCGTGTGGGTAACCTCAAGCAGCAGCCGGCTAGGAGAACCGCGCAGGGTGCGAACAGCCGTCGTCCGTGTGCTGTCCGTCGCGCCGTTCCGTTGGCCGCCGCGTCGAGGAGCCTCAGATCCAGCCGCGAGCGTCCAGATCGTGAGCATCGTCCAAATCGCCGCCCGCTGTCTGTAGACGCCGTTAAGGGAATTGCCGAAGTCCTTTGAGATGGCAGAAGATGGGAAGTTCCGAATTGAGAAGTTCGATGGTACAGATTTCAGTTGGTGGAAGATGCAGATTGAAGATTTGCTGGTTCAGAAAGATTTGGACGTAGTGTTGGGTGACAAGCAAGGAAAATTGTCTGATGCAGAGTGGGCAGTTTTGGATCGGAAAGCTATGTCAGTTATCCGACTCTCGTTGACCAAGAATGTTGCGTTCAACATTCTTAAGGAGAAGACAGCGAAAGGCATCTTGGAAGCCTTGTCTAACATGTACGAGAAGCCATCTGCAGCAAACAAAATTTTTCTGATTAGAGAGTTGGTGAACACAAAGATGAAGGAAGGCAGTTCAGTTACCGAGCACATCAACTCATTGAATTCGATCTTAGCCAGACTTTTGTCAGTTGGCATTAAGTTCGATGATGAAGTTCAAGCTTTACTACTGTTATCATCATTGCCTGACAGTTGGTCCGGAACGGTTACAGCAGTTGCCAGTTCAGTGGGACCTAATGGATTCACCTTTGAGAAGATTCGTGATCTCGTTCTTGGCGAGGATGTCAGAAGAAGGAGTTCTGGAGAATCATCAGGTGATATGCTAAACGTCGTCAGAGGCAGAGGAAATAACAGAGGTAGTGGGAGCAGGAACCGAAGAAGGAGTCAGTCAAAGGCTCGGGATGGCTCAGGTGTAACATGTTGGAACTGCAAGGAGGTGGGGCATTTCAGGAATCAATGCCAGAAAGACAAACAAGTCAACATTGCAGAAGACAGCGTCAACGAGGATTTGTTTATCTGTTGCGCGGAGAGCAATGTGGATTCCTGGGTCATGGATTCTGGTGCTTCTTTTCACGCTACCCACAGCAGTGAAGCATTGCAGAATCTGGTTATTGGAGACTTTGGAAAGGTAAGGCTTGCAGACGATAGAGCTCTTGATGTTACGGGCATGGGTGACATGGTGCTGAAGACGCCAGTCGGTTTCTGGACCTTGAAGGATGTCAGAGTTGTTCCAAGCTTGACGAAAAGTTTGATTTCTGTTAGGCAGTTGGATGAACAGGGACATCATGTGAAGTTCGGAAATGGGCAGTGGAAGGTCGTGAGGGGCAATCTTGTCATGGCTCGTGGAACAAAAAGAGGATCGTTGTATATTGTCGGATTACCGTCTGAGGGAGTGACCGTCCCAGTTCAGAAGAAAAACAAAGTCCGGTTCACAGAATCTCGTGGGCAGAAGAAGGTTGTCTTTGCAAGAAAGAAACCCAGAGCCACAGGTCAGATTCAGGATGAACGAGCAAGGAAAGGTTCAGGAAGACCAGTCAGAGGCGTTTGTGGCAGTGGGAGCACCGGCCGTGCTTCAGCCAAGGCTCCTAGAAGACAGTGGGTCAAGAGAACCAGTATTCCAGCTGTTGATACGTCTCCAGAAAATTTCTTGCTGAGTATGGAGAGTGTTTGTTCTCAGGGAGTTCTAGGATCCGGCAGTTCGTGTCTCAAGTGGGAGCCGGTAGGGACCGAGGACGAGTCAAGGGCAGTTTCAGCCGTGACTGATGTGTTGAAGCTTCGGGGAGCTTCAACGGGCCTTTCAGTTGACTGATGAGAAGGCCGCTGTAGCAGGAGAGAGTTGAAAAAGATTACTAGACATACAAGTGTTCTAAGTGGATGACAGTTGAAATTCTTCAAGCCTCCAAGTGGGAGATTGTTGGGCTTTGTGGAGGCTTGTGAGCCGGCCCGACCCATTACTGAAACCCTAGGTTAACCATTTGGCTTTCCTATAAATATGATCCTTGTATTTGTAATTCTATAGCAGCACAAGTGAAATAAAATCCTCCTGTTACAGTCGTGGAGTAGGGAAACCGAACCACGTTAAATTCTTGTGTGTCCCGTTTGTGTTCCGTTTCTCTTTTCTCTAGATTATTTGTGTGTGTTGTGTGTTTAATTCCCAACATGTACAACACCTCTTTTTCACAAAGTCTGATAGTTCAGAGAATCACAACAGTAAATTCATAGAAAATGAGTCTGCTCAGCATACTCAATCCCAACCTTCTCTTGTTCCAGATAACTTTGTGAAATTGAACTCTAATTGCCAGGGCAATGTGCAACCCCCGCTTCAACGACCTGAAGGTTCTGCTGATTTTTTTACGTCATTTGTACATAATCCAAAAGCTGGCATGTGTAATTTATCAAATAGCCCCATAAACTTGTATTACACTCCTAATTTTTATTGAAAAAATAGGGAAGTATTGTCACCGAAACAGAAGTTTAATAAGCCAGATAGTTTCTTGAGGTAACTAATGGTGGTAATTTTCTTGCAGGGCAGGGGTGATTTATGTGTTTCTATGAACAAGGGTGATGTACCTCCTGACTTTTCCTTCCTTCCACCCTCATCGAATGTTTCTAAATCTGTCTGTGGTAATTTAGATTTGGATCTCCAGCTGCCTGAACACATTCAAAGTCTTATACGGGTCATAGTTAATTCGTTGAACACTTTGAGGCTCGAGAAGATTTTGCCTACCAAAGAAAACCTTGGTTACTGTATACGCTATAGTAAACCTGAATATCGTCATACTGATGTTACAGTAGCCATAAATACTGCACTAGAGCAACAAGTATAAGGATGCAATTTGGAATGCGATTGAGGAATTTCTTTGTTCAACTGTTGGACATTCAGCAATAGCAGCATCTGAATGCAGGTAAACAATTTATGCTAGCTGCATGGTTTTTGATGATTCTCAGAGTTTTTTTCTCATCTTCATCTGTCTGTCTTCTAGGTATGAAGCCGCTTTGATTCTTAGAAATGCATGCCTCAAAAATCTTACATTGGGAGAAGTACTTCAAATCCTGAATATGATTATCACTCTGAAGGGTTGGATCAAAACTCACTCTGAGTGGCAACCAATTATTGTCACTCTTCCAACGACTAATAATGATAAGGATACCATGTCATAGTCATGGCATATATTCTCTGAAATGGATCAGATCGACATCTTGGAGTTACGGATATGAAAAGAAGTTCAATTTCATATATGACTGTATGCTCAGTGCCAACTTGATGACGATATATATAGGAGTGAGATCTCTTTTACTTTTGTGGACTTATGTATTTTTTTTGTATAGATTTGATTCACAATCTTCAAGAATGTATAGAGGAAAATTGTATCCATCCCTGCTACGTCAAAAAAATAATATATAAATTCGTCTTTTAGCCAGCAACACAATCAACTGTCCACGGACTTCTCTTTTAATTTGCTCACATTATTGTTAGTTGGTGTACCAACTGTGATTGTTAAAGTAGCTGTCAGATAAATATCTATGCGAATTCTCCCAACCTGAAATGTGTCATACCAGGAAAGAATAGTTGAAAGGTGAAAACTATTGATTTAGACGCAAAAATATTGAGTACAATTTGCTTTCGTGTTTTTTAAAGTTGGATCTTCAGTCCGATATAAAAAACGTTAAAATGAAACATATTGTTTCATAACAGATTGGATTTTAAATACATGAACACTTAGGGGTGTTTGATAGTTGGGTAAGAAGTGAATTATTCATGTATTAAAATCATCATAACCAGTACCATGTTTGGTAATATTTTAATTACTATGCATAAGATTCATCACACAAAATACAGTGTTTGGTTATAATTACCAATTACAGTCCCACATAATTGATGGAGTCTCATGCAAGTGCCTTCGTACTGTTTCTTGCAAGTGCCTTCATACTGTTTGTTGGGGTTACTTATGATCACACCTTTCTCTTTGTCCTGTGTCTTCTGGAGAAGCCTGAGATGGAAGTCTCACAAATTAAATTCAACTTATGGAATTTCTTTTAAAATTCCCTTTGTGCTTTTTCTCCGAATTTCTCAATTTTCTTAGTGAGTGGTAGAACTGGTGCTGTAACCATATAAGTTGCCAGTGTATTGAAAGCTTAATGCACTTTCAACTCTTATTGTCCCAGAGTCGACAATATACCACTTCTAATATTGTAGGTTATGCCATTGGTCAGCTTAATATTTCCTCCTATTTATGTCCTATGGGAGCTTTATGTCATCAAACACCTTACTAAAATAGTTCTGTTTTTGTGAAAGGATGTGTGGCAGAGGACAATCCGGCACCTGCCAATTATTTGCTCATTTCAGGAAGCACAGACTTCTCGTATGCCCTTCATCAGTTACGAATGAGGAGATATAACATTCTTGTAGCACAACCTTTTAATAATGCTTCTCTTGCAACGAATGTCTGGCAAAGACAACCATACACTTGGTGCTGGAAAATCTACACGAGAACTTGCTTTTCGTAATACCAACACATTACGTCAATATTATATACCGATTTCAATTTCTAAACCTACATCAGCAAACCAACCTGCTTATACCAATGCCAATGCTAATGCTTCCACAGCCAAAAGTTTACATAACCCTGGACGTTATTTTGATACTAAAACTATTTACATTACTCAGAACTCGAACCAACTGACTATGACCAACATAGTTGAAGAAACTAGTAGCAGCAATTGCCCACGCACACCAGATGTTGCACGGGTGCTGTTTGTATCACATCTTTTTTTCGCAAAGGCTGATAGTTCAGAGAAGCACATCAGTAGAATTGAAGAAACAAGTAGCAGCTTTTGCCCACACTCACCAGCGGTTGCACCACATCTTTTGTTGGCGAAGTCTAATAGTGCAAATGTGAATTTAGGTCTTGGGATTGACTCAAAGGGAGGAGAATTACTTGAGCCTCCTGTCTCATTAACCATCGATGTAAGACACTCCAGTAATACAAAGAGAAGGTTAGAAGTGTAAGAGACAATATCTCATTTCTATATTTCGTGTATGTACACAGTTTAATGACGGACTCTTTAACTTATTTTAGAAATAATTGTTCACTAACTACTTAACTAACTAATTTTAGCTACTGATTCATATATTCAATTACAAGAATACCCTCTAAGACATACTCTCTCCCCCTAATTAGTTATACACTTTTAAATTGACACACTAATTACGAAAACAATCATTAACATTGTGGTTTATCAACTTATTCCTATTAATTATGAAATTGATGAATTAATAACTTTATATTTTCAAGAAGTTATATTTTTTCAAAGTAATTAATTGAGGGTATAATAGATAAAAAATATTTTGACCTTTCTTGATCGTCAAAATGGACAAATATTAGAAACAATTAAAAAAGGAAAAGTGGACAAGTAATTAGGAACAGAGAGAGTAACTTTTAGCTAGTTTTAAAATCCTTAATATTAACAAAATACATTTTTAGAAAAGGCTTTAAATGATATGCAGTTTCAAAAGTGATTCATTTTGTTAAACGCGGGATTTAGAGGGTATTTAAATTGACTTAAAAGTTAGCCAAACTTCCATTTTTTGATTTCTGAAAGTGTTTGAGTTTGACAAATAATTTTTTTTCAAAAGGTCAAAAATGACTTAAAATAAGTTAAAAAATAAAAGTACATCTTTCCTACTTTTTATTTTTTGACTTAAAAGTTGTTTAAGTTTGATTTTTTTATTTTTAATCTAAAGCTACTCCCCCAGTCTCATTTTATGTGACATCATTTCCTTTTTGTCAGTGCCAAAAACAATGTCACATTTCTTTATATGGTAAGTATTTAAAGATACATTCTTCTTTTACCCTTGTTGGTCTCACTTAATTTTAAAGACTTAATTTTAAAGACATGCTCTAATACATTTATGAGGAGAGAGGAGTGAGTCTACTTTTTAATATAACTATTTTTAAAGGACAATTTGATAAATATTTCAAAGTCTTCATTATTTTTAAAAATTCGTGTCCGATTAAATGTTATTATATAAAATGAGATAGAGGTACTACTTTTTAAATCAATCCAAATTGACTCTTAGTTTTATTGCTAATACAAATGTTATTTAATTACTTCACTATTTTTACTGAAATCTACAAAAAACATTATCGAAGATATGAATGAAAGACATAAGATAATAGCAGTATATTAAGTATTTTTTTTCTGTTCAAATTAACTTGTATGAATGTACTTACACTATTATGAAAATCCACATTTCGATTATCTTTTAAGAATGTGTTTGAGTAAGGTATATTAAAGGTATATATATCGATTTTCAATTGAATTTAAATATCACAGCACGAAAGTTACTAAAACAGTCATTTCTAAGAGCCTGTTTGCATGAGCTTAAAAGCTGGTCAAACTGACTTAAAAGTTAGTTTTTGATTTATTAGAGTTTTTGACAAATATCAAAGTAACTCATTTTAAGTCAAAACTGACTTATTTTAAGCCAAAAGCTAAAAGGTAGGTGAGGGGTGTTTTTTTTTTCAACTTAAAAGTCATTTTATGTTGACTGAGTATATTACGTTTTTACCCTTATTATTATTATTATTATTATTGTTATTATTTATTATTATTAGTAGTAGTAGTAGTAGTATAATAATAATAATAATTATTATTAATAATAATAGTTTATTATTTTTATTGTTATTATTTATTTTGTTATTCTTTATTATTATTAATATTACATATTATTATTATATTATTACTATTATTATTTATATTATTATTTTATTATTATTATTATTATTATAATTTATATTATTATTATTATATATTATTATTTTCATATTTTATATTATAATTATTATTATTATTATTTATTTATTTATTGTTATTATTATTTATATTTAATTATTTTTTATTATTTTTTATTTTATTATTCTTCTTCTTCTTATTATTATATATTATTATTATTATTATATATTGTTAATTATTATTATGTATTAATATTATTATTATTAATAATATTTTATTATTTTATTATTATTATTCTTTATTATTATAATTATAGATTATATATTATTATTATTAATTATTATTATTATTATTATTATTTTCATATTATTATTATTATTATTAATATTTTATTTATTATTATTCTTTTCATATTTTTAGATTATCATTATTATTTATTATTATATATAATTATTATTATTATAATTATTATTATTTATAAACAATTTCTGATAATAAAGAAATATGTGAATGATAACAAAATATAATTACTTATGAATGAAAAACATAAATTAATTTTATTTCATTTTTTTAAGTATAAAAATCTTAGATTAGTAAACTTTTATCATGTTAACAACTTTTAAGGGTATTTCAGACATTTTAATTAAAAAAAATGTTTACCAACACTTATTTCCCAAACACATCAACAACTTTTTTTTAACTTCAGCACTTTTATCCAAACACATAATTACTTATTTTAAAAATAAATTTCAATACTTTCAACAGTACTTTTTAAAAGCTACTTTATTTAATCCCATTTGGGCTCTAAGTAAAAGATTATATTATTACGAAAAAAATGAGGATTATGAAAAAAAATTATCGACATTCTTTTTCCTGATTACATATGATTCAACATATGTTTTTTTTTTTGTTAATTATTCACTATTCATCAAATGTTTTGAGCAAGTTGATAAAAAAAATTATATTCTCAAATTGATCATCCGTTCAATTGTCTTCATAATTCTGTAAAACGTTACTAAATTAATATAAGTGAGACAACTAAATATTATTATTTTGTAGAGACATTATTTAATCGATAATTAATATTTATTAATTTAAAGATTGCGTTGAGATTCAATGAAGGACAATTTTGGTTACAATAAAATTATTATATCTAACTAATTTATTTATCATATTTATTGAATCACATAAAAATTAAATACATTATCATAAAGTGCAATGAGTATATCAAATCATTGTATTTTGTTAAATTGTGTATCATATTTATTGAATTTATATAAAATAAATAAATGTAAATAATTTATTGTGCTATATACTTTTTTTTTAAATGATTCATTGGAAAATAAAGTCAAGCTAAGAATTCAATGGTTCAATATAAAAATAAATTCATTAGGTATAATGTTCATTATTTCTTAATAATAAAATATTATTCATATTATCTGTATTAAAGACATTGAATGTATGATGATAAGAGAATAAATTATATATATATATATATATATATATATATAAGTAATTTATATAGGAAATTTTTGAAACCATATCTAAAAAGGACTTCTCATCTCAAAGTTATCAAAAATTGATTAATAATATCATATCAAATAAGTAAAAAGCATTATGTGAGTACAAAAGAAATCATTTCATATGCATTCATAAAGATTTGGAGTTGTGGCAACACCGAAATTTTTTGATGCAATTAAAAAAAGTTAGAAATAGACTTCATCTAATTTAATGAGATTTCATTGTACCATTATTTCTATATTTGCCTTATCAAGGGTTAGCAATATTTGAATTTGTTACGTTGCATATGACTTTGATCATTATATAGTTAAACTGTTTTGACAAAATATATTCATTTAAGCTAAATATTGGATAGTTATTTGTGAAAACGTATCAAATTGCTAGTCAATTCAAACTTATCCGGAAATGAAATAGAAATACTAAGATTTCTTAAAAAGAAATGGGAAAAAAAGGAAATTGAATTAGTATATTTTCGAAAGAGAAATGGGAAAAAAAGGGAAATTGATTGAAATTATTTAATAGATTTCCCAAAAGAGAAATGGTGAAAGTATATTTAAATGTTCAACAACAACATGAGATAACCATCATCTTTAGCTACTAACAATAAGATTATCGTTTGATTCATAACCTACTCTCCAGTTTTTGATCTTTAGTTGTTGTTTTTCCCTCTAATTTTTTTCAAAAAGACGGAAAGCGCACAATCCAAAAAAGTGATAGCGGGAGCAGTTCAAATTCAGCCTGTGCAAGTGTCAAGAGCGATGGCTGGAGACGGATTGAAGCCTGGTTTTCCCTGCAGAACAGCAGCAGAAACGCAGTACGCGGCAGCAAAAACATCTGTGTGGTGGGATATAGAAAATTGTCAGGTGCCCAGGGGATGTGACGCTCATGCAATCGCTCAGAATATAAACAAGGCATTAATGAATATGAACTATCACGGACCAGTCACCATTTCCGCCTATGGTGACACTAATGTCATCCCTTGGTCCGTTCAACGAGCCCTCTCTACTACTGGAATCCGTCTCAATCATGTCCCAGCCGGTATAGTAACAATCAGTCTTTTAAATTGAGTGGTATGTAGGATTTATATAACTTAATTTTGTTTGATGAATTACAGTGACTAAGGATGCGAGTGATAAGAGAATATTGGCGGATATGATATTTTGGGCAGTGGACAATCCTGCACCTGCCAATTATTTGCTCATTTCAGGAGATGGAGATTTCTCCAATGCCATTCATCAGTTGCGGATGAGGAAATATAATATTCTTCTAGCACAACCTGTGTATGCTTCTCCTGCTCTTGCTATTGCTGCCACAAATGTGTGGCAATGGACAAGCCTTGCTGCTGGAGGATCTCCACAAGGATTTGCTTTTCATAACAACACATATCGTCAAAATTATATACCGACTCCAATTTCTAAACCTATATCAGCAAACCAACCTGATTTTCCCAATGCCCATGCCAATAACAACACCAATGCTAATGCTTCCAGGGCCCAAAGTTTATCTAATCCTGGATGCTATTCTGATGAAAAAACTAAAGCTATTTATGTACCTAAGAACTCGAATCAACTACGCGCACCAGCTGTTGCACCAGTGCAGTTTGTACAAAACCGTTTTTTCACAAAGTCTGATTGTTCAGAGAACCACAACAGTAAATTCATAGAAAATGAGTCTGTTCAGCGTACTCAGTCCCAGCCTCCTCTTGTTCCAGTTAACTTTGTGAAATTGAACTCTTGCCAGGACAATATGCAACCCCCGCTTCAACGACCTGAAGGTTCTGCTGATTTTTTTTTACGCCATTTGTACATAATCCGAAAGCTGGCATGTGTAATTTATCAAATAGCCCCATAAACTTGTATTATAGTACTCCTAATTTTTATTGAAAAAATAGAGAAATTGTCACCGAAACAGAAGTTTAATAAGCCAGATAGTTTCTTGAGGTAACTAATGGTGGTAATTTTCTTGCAGGTAGGGGTGATTTATGTGTTTCTATGAACAAGGGTGATGTACGTCCTGACTTTTCCTTCCTTCCACCCTCATCGGGTGTTTCTAAATCTGTCTGTGGTAATTTAGATTTGGATCTCCAGCTGCCTGAACACATTCAAAGTCTTATACAGGTCATAGTTAATTCGTTGAACACTTTGAGGCTCGAGAAGATTTTGCCCACCAAAGAAAACGTTGGTTACTGTATACGTTATAATAAACCTGAATATCGTCATACTGATGTTACAGTAGCCTTAAATACTGCACTAGAGCAACAAGTGATATTAAAGTTAGGACTAGTTAATTTTGAGCTATATGTTGGTAAGACTGCAAGGATTTGGAAATGTGTGAATCCACTTGGTGGCAATCCTAACCAGTATAGGGATGCAATTTGGAATGCGATTGAGAAATTTCTTTGTTCAACTGTTGGACATTTAGCGATAGCAGCATCTGAATGCAGGTAAACAATTTATGCTAGCTGCATGGTTTTTGATGATTCTCAGAGTTCTTTCTCATCTTCATCTGTCTGTCTTCCAGGTATGAAGCCGCTTTGATTCTTAGAAATGCATGTCTCAAAAATCTTACATTGGGTGAAGTACTTCATATCCTAAATATGATTATCACTCTAAAGGGTTGGATCAAAACTCACTCTGAGTGGCAACCAATTACTATCACTCTTCCAGCAACTAATAATGATAAGGATACCAGATCAGGTACCATGTCATGGTTACTACATCAAAAATGATCATTAGCGGCAATTAATTCTCAAATACAGCCTAATAAAATGATCATTAGCGGCAATTAATTCTCAAATGCCGCTAAATATGTATTTTTAGCGGCAATTAGTTTTCTTTGTATATGTCCCTTATTCCTAAAGCTTTTAGCGACATTGATTCTAATGACACGTAACTAATGCCGGTACCGATTTTAGCATTCTTTACTAATGTCAATATTTAATGCCGCTAAAAGTTATTTTTATTGTAGTGAGTCATGACATCTATTTTCTGAAATGGATCAAATATCTTGGAGTTACAGATTTTAAAAGAAGTTCAATTTCATATATGACTGTATGCTCAGTGCCAACTTGATGACGACATATATAGGAGCGAGATCTCTTTTATTTTTGTGGACTTCTTTTGTATATAATTGATTCACAATCTTGTATAGAGGAAAATTGTATTTGATACGCCAAAAAAAAAATATATAAATTCGTCTTTTGGCCAGAAACACGATCAACTCTCTGTGGACTTCTCTTTTAATTTGCTCACATTATAGTTAGTAGGTGTACTAACTTTATATGATTGTTAAAGTTGTTGTTAGATAAAATACGTTGATTTAGACGGCAAAAATCTTGAGTTCAATTTGCTTTTATGTTTTTTAAAGTTGGATCTTCTGTCTCGGATTAAAATTTAAAAAGAGACAAATTAGTTCATAACGGATTGGATCGTTAATACATTAACACTTAGGAGAGTTTGATAGTTGGGTAAGAAGTGAATCATTCATGTATTACAATCTATCATATTAGTACCATGTTTGGTAATATTTTAATTACTATTTATAGAATTCATCACAAGAAGTAGAGTGTTTGGTTATGATTACCAATTACAATCCCACATAATTAATGGAGTCTCATGCAAGTGCCTCCATATATACTGTTTCTTGCAAGTGCCCTTTCAACTCTTATTGACCCAGAGTCGACAATAACCACTCTTAATATTAAAGTTAGGACCAATTATTTGCTCATTTCAGGAAGGACAGACTTATCGTATGCCTTTCATCAGTTACGAATGAGGAGATATAACATTCTTGTAGCACAACCTTTAAATAATGCTTCTCCTGCTCTTGCTGCTGCTGCAACGAATGTCTGGCAATGGACAACCCTTGCTGCTGGAAAATCTACACGAGAACTTGCTTCTCGTAATACCAACACATTACGCCAATATTATATACCGATTCCAATTTCTAAACCTACATCAGCAAACCAACCTGCTTATACCAATCCCAATGCTAATGCTTCCAAAGCCAAAAATTTATATAATCCTGGACGTTATTTTGATACTAAAACTATTTACGTACCTAAGAACTCGAATCAACTGACTATGACCAGCATGTCAAGTTCGCCAGCTATAGTTGAAGAAGCTTGTAGCAGCAATTGCCCACGCGCCCGGATGTTGCACCGGTGCTGTTTGTACCGCATCTTTTTTGGCAAAGTCTGACAGTTCAGAGAAGCACAATAGTAAAATTGAAGAAAAAAGTAGCAGCTGTTGCCCACGCTCACCAACAGTTGCACCACATCTTTTGTTCGCGAAGTCTGATAGTTCAAATGTGAAATTAGATCTTGGCCCTAACTCAGACTCCAAAAGCTAGGTCAAAGGGAGAAAATTACTCAAGCCTCTCATCTCATTAACCATCAACGTGAGACACTCCACTAATACATAGAGACGACTAGAAGTGTGCGAGAGGATATCTCGTTTCTATATTTCGTGTATTGAATGATGTGTTGTATACACACAATTAGTTAACGGACTCTTTTAACTTATTTTGGAATGATTCTTCACTAACTACTTAACTAACTAACATTAGCTAATAACTCATATTATCAATATACAGTTGACAGTACCTTTAATATATATACTTCCTCCGTTTCACAAAAAAATGTTTAATTTGACTTGGCATGAAGTTTAAGAAAATAAAAAAATTTTTTGACCATGTGGTCCTAAATTAAAGTTATGTCAAATGTACAAAATTGTATTTTAATCTTGTGGCCTTAAACATTCCACGTAGAAAGTTGTTACCAAAAAAAAGAAAGAGGTTATTCTTTTGAAACAGACTAAAAAAGAAAGAAGGTCATTCTTTTTTAAACGGATAGAGTAGCTTTTTAGCTAATTTAGAGATCATTAATATTAACAAAATACCTTTCAAAAAAAAAGAGCTAGAGGATATGCAGTTTTAGAAGTGATTCATATCGATAAACAAGAAAATAAGAGGGTGTTTGAAAAAATTATAATTAACTTAAAGTAAGTGTAAAATAACTTTAGAAATAAAGGTTGATCTTTCTTACTTTCTATTTTTTGACTTGAAAATTATTTAAGTTTAACTTTTTATTTTTAATTCAAAAACTATATTTTAAGTAAATCCAAGTTGACTCTTAATTTTGTTGCTAATTACAAATGTTATTTAGTTACCTCACTATTTTTACTGATGTTTGTGAAAAACATTATCGAAGACATAAGAATGAAACACATCAGATAACAGTATATTAAGTATTTTTTTATGTTAACTTGTGTATTATATTTATTGAATTTATATAAAAAAATAAATTCATCATACATAAAGCACAATATATGTAAATAATTTATTGTCTATATACTTTTTGGTTAAATGATTCATTGGAAAATAAATTCAAGAATTCAATCTCTTAATAATAAATTATTATTCATATTATTTTTACTAAAGATATTGAATGTATGATGATGAGAGAATATACTCAACATATATAGGAAATTTTTGTAACCATGTCTAAAAAAGACTTTTCGTTTAAAAGTTATCAAAAAATGATAAATAATGTCATATAAAATAAGTAAAAAGTATTATATGAGTACAAAAGAAATCATTTCATATGCACTCATATAGATTTGAAGTTGTGACAACACCAAAACTTTTTTATGTAATTAAAAAAAGTTAGAAATAGACTTCAACTAATTTAATGAGATTTTATTGAACCATTATTTCTATATTTGCCTTATCAAGGGTTAACCATATTTGAATTAGTTAGGTTGCATGTGACTTGATGATTATATAGTCAAACTGTTTTGACAAAATATATTAATTTGAAGCTAAACATTGGATAGTTATTTGTGGAAACGTATCTAACTGCCAGTAAATTCAAACTAATCCCAAAATGAAATAGAACTATTAACTATTTGCATACCTAAGAACGCAAATCAACTGACTATGACCAGCATGTCAGGTAAGCCAACTAAAGTTAAAGAACCAAGTAGGTGTGGTTCTATAAACAACGATGATTTACGTCCTGAGTTTTCCTTCCTTTTACCCTCATCGGGTGTTTCTAAATCTGTCTGTGATAATTTAGATTTGTATCTCCAGCTGCCTGAATACATTCAAAGTCTTATAAGGGTCATATTTAATTCGTTGAACACTTTGAGGCTCGAAAACATTGTGCCTACCAAAGAAAACCTTGGTTATGGTATGCGTTATAGTAAACCTGAATATTGTCATACTGATGTTACAGTAGCCTTAAGTATTGCACTAGAGCAACTAATGATATTAAAGTTAGGACTAGTTAATTTTGAGCTATATGTTGGTAAACCCGCAAGGATTTGGAAATGTGTGAATCCACTTGGTGGCAATCCTAACCAGTATAAGGATGCAATTTGGAATGCGATTGAGAAATTTCTTTGTTCAACTGTTGGACATTCAGCGATAGCAGCATCTGAATGCAGGTAAACAATTTATGCTAGCTGCATGGTTTTTAATGAATCTCAGAGTTTTTTTCTCATCTTTTGTCTGTCTTCCAGGTATGAAGCCGCTTCAACTCTTAGAAATGCATGTCTCAAAAATCTTACACTGGGTGAAGTACTTCAAATCCTGAATATGATTATCACTCTGAAGGGTTGGATCAAAACTCACTCTGAGTGGCAACCAATTGCTATTACTCTTCCAGTGACTAATAATGATAAGGATACCATGTCATAGTCATGACATCTGTTTTCAGAAATGGATCAGATATCTTGGAGTTACGGATTTTAAAAGAAGTTCAATTTTATATATGACTGTATGCTCGGTGCCAACTAGATGACGACATATATAGGAGCGAGGTCTCTTTTACTTTTGTGGACTTCTTATGTATGTTTTGTATATATTTGATTCACAATCTTCAAGAATGTATAGAGGAAAATTGTATCCATCCCTGATACGTCAAAAAAAATAATATATAAATTCGTGTTTTGGCCAGAAGCACCATCAATAACTCTCCATGGACTTCTCTTTTAATTTGCTCACATCATTGTTAGTAGGTGTACCAACTATGATTGTTAAAGTAGCACTTAAATAAATATCTATGTGAATTCACCCAACCTGGAATGTGTCTGTACCAAGAAAAAATAGCTGAATGGTGAAAACTATTGACTTTGACGCAAAAATATAAAAGTTTCAAAAGTGATTCATCCTGATAAACGATAAATTTAGAGTGTGTTTTGGATTGGCTTATAAGTTGGTCAAATTTTTAGTTATTGACTTCTGGAAGTGTTCGACATATATTAAAAAAAAGTAAAAAAATGACTTAAAATAAATTGAAAAGCGTTTGACAAAATTAAAATTAACTTAAAATAAGTTAAAATTTAAAATAAATTTGTCCTAATTTTTATTTTTTAACTTATAAAAAATTATTTAACTTTGATTTTTTATTTTTTATTTAAAAGCTATTTTTAAAGTCAATCCAAATTGACTCTTAATTTTGTTGCTAATTACAAATGTTATTTAATTACCTCACTATTTTTACTGAAATTTGCGAAAAACATTATTGAAGATATGTGAACGAAACACATAAGATAACAATATATAAGTATTTTTATCTGTTCAAATTAACTTATATATGAATGTACTTGCACTGATATAAAAATCCACGTTTCGATTATTTTTTAAGAATGTGTTTGAGTAAGGTATTTTGAATGTATAAAATTAAATTTCAATTAAATTTAAATATCACAACACAAAAGTTACTAAAAAAGGTTATTTCTAAGTAGAATATTATACTATTACGAAATATATGAGGATTACAAAAACAATATATTCTATAAGGGTCTTTTGAAAATATGAAATATCTTATTACTTTATTGAAATGAGTGATTTTTTTCCATTGGCTCAAACCCAAATTGGATGAATTATTAGCTTACCAAATATCAATTTAATGAGATTTTATTGTACCATTATTTCTATATTTGCCTTATCAAGGAGTAACAATATTTGAATTAGTTACATTGCTGCATGTGACTCGATTATTATATCATTAAAATGTTTTGACAAAATGAATGAATTTCAAGCTAAATATTGGATAGTTATTTATGGAAACATATCTAACTGCTAGTCAATTCAAACTAATCCCAAAATGAAATAGATTTCTTTAAAAGAAATGGGTAAAAAAGGAAATTGAATTAGTATATTCTCAAAAGAGATAATGAGGAAAAAAAGGAAATTGATTGAAATTATTCGATAGATTTCCCAAAAGAGAAACGGTGAAAGTATATTTAAATGTTCAACAACAACATGAGATAACCATCATGATTGAAATGAATATTGTATGTAATTAGCTGATGTAGTTAGTTTATTAATAAGTTTGTTAATGAGTTAGTTATCAAGTAATTACTTTTCTGATAGTTAATAAATGTGTATAAATAAAACTTTGGGGATAATGAGAAGTAAGTCGGCTATTCCTTTTTTCACCGTTTCATTCATTTTTCTCCTTATTCTGCTTCAATGGCTCTAACACAATTGGAAGATTAACATTCAACACATCAACTTTAGCTACTAATATTAAGATTATAGTTTGATTGATAACCTACTTGTTAGGTTTTATTTGTCCTGATTTCTTACCATAAATAGGTTTTCCTTTTAGAAAAAGATTTTGGTTGACTAATCCTTTTTCTGGTAGGAAAAGGTTTAGTACTCTATAAATAGAGACATGTACCTTCTAACTTAATCCGCATTCACAATGTAGTCTTAAGGACTTTGAGAGTTTTGGTTAGGGGGAGAATTTGTGGGTTACAAGCTTGATACGTTATCACTTGTGTGAACCTCCCATGTATTCTGAGTGAATTTGGTTGAGGTTGTTTGTCTCTGTATTTTGTACTCTCATATTTATAGTGGATTGCTCATCTCCTTTGTGGATATAGGTCGATTGACCAAACCACGTTAACCTGCCCTCTCTAGTACTGGAATAGCTCTCAATCACGTCCCGGCATGTACAGAAACTAACCTTCTTCTATTCTGCTTAATTTGATGGGTAATTGGGATTCAGTATTGAATTGAATGATAATATTGGTGTGTGTCGTGTTATCAGCATTGACAACTCTGGGATTGTTGCCATTGTTGTTACCATGGTGATTGGTCATTGTTGCTGATCAGTGTGAGAAGGAGAAAAAAAATTGACCCTGATACCATATAAAGACTGAATGTGTGCTGAAAAGAGTATGTTTATTAATGAAGACAACAATGTATTAAATAAAGATACAATAAGACTCCTTAACGAATTGAACTAAAGTAATCTAAATAAAGAATAACGGCTGAATTAGTAATGCAATCCTAATACGACTAAACTACTGATCCTAATACGACTAAGCTACTAAGTGTGTCTAACACCAGATGTTCTAATACATTTGTTGTGCACATGAGAAAGATCCTTTATAATTTTAATGTTTTCATCTTGCTTTTCTTTCAAAACTTTTGTTGAAAATGATTTCTTTTACCAAGAGGTCTATCAAAAATAGTCTCTCCACCATTTAAAGTTTTTACACGGTTATAAACAGGTTAAGGTCTGCATACACCCCACTCTCTTCTTATAAATTTATTTATTTAATTTTGTTTGATGAATTACAGGGGTTAAAGGATGCCAGGAATAAGAAAATTTTAGTGGATATGCTATTTTGGGCAGTGAACAATCCTGCACCTGCAAATTATTTGCTCATTTCAGGAAGCACAGACTTCTCGCATGCCCTTCATCAGTTACGAATGAGGAGATATAACATTCTTCTAGCACAACCTTTTAATAATGCTTCTCCTGCTCTTGCTGCTGCTGCAACGAATGTCTGGCAATGGACAACCCTTGCTGCTGGAAAATCTACATGAGAACTTGCTTCTCGTAATACCAACACATTACATCAAGAATCTGTATGGACTCCAATTTTTTAACCTATTCCTGCAGCAAACCAACCTGCTTATTCCAATGCCAATGCTAATGCTTCTGGGGTCCAAAATTAATTTATATAATCCTGGAGGCTATTTTGATACAAAAACTAAATCCATTTACATGCCTAGGAACTTGAATCAACTGACTATGACCAGCATGTCAAGTACGCCAGCTATTGTCCTTGCGCACCAGTGCAGTTTATTCCACAACTCTTTTTCACAAAGTCTGATAGTTCTCAGAAGCACAACAGTAGAATTGAAGAAACAAGTAGCAGCTATATTGCCCACGCGCACCAACTTTTGCACCAATTTACTTTGCACCACATCAATTTTTCGTGACATCTGATACTTCAGATGTGAAATTAGATCTTACGCCTAACACACATCCTAAAAGTTAGCTCAAAGAGAGGAGAATTAATCAAGCCTTATAAAGAGATCATATATCTTATTAACCATCAATGTGAGACTCTTTTTCATTCTTCAATGCCCCACCTTAGGCCCAGGGCTGGACATTTGGAGCCCAACATTGGTGAGAACGTGTAGTTTTAGAAGATTTAGTGAGTTAGAAGAAGAGAGTGTGAGTTCTCATTCTATATTTCGTGTATTGAACGATGTGTCGTATATGTGTACATAACTCAAACAACAGCTAGATTTAAGATACTCAGAGTTTCATTGAATCCCATTAATGTGTGCGGTTTTTCTCAATATAGAGATTGAAACATGTGAGGATTATGAAAACAGTTATCTAACTTCTTGTCTTATAAATTCCTCAACCTGCCCACTAATGTAAATATCAAAAATCCAACAGATTTTTTAAAATATTTATTTTTAATCCTTTTTAGGAGCTCCCATTATTTTTGTTTTCTTAATTATTTTAATTTATAAACTTATCATTGAAAGTGAAGAATGCTTACCATCTGAATAACTTCTTCTTGTCTCAAAATTCACTTAATTACAACTACTCTACACATATTTTCTGTTAGTTATTTTCACCGTTCATCAAGTGTTTCGAGCACTCAATAAAAAAATTTTATTCTCGATTTGACCATCTATTCATATTTTCCTAATACCATTATTTCTACATTTGCCTTATCAAGCATTAACTATATTTGAATTATAACTTTGCAAGTGACTTGATTATTATATAATTGGGTTAAGACACAAGTATCTCAGACTATGATCAAAATTTGAGAGACACATTAAAATTTAGTTAAGATTCTATTACTTCCAATTTATTTTTTTCGTATTTTTGTGACACCTTCTGTACTGATGTGGCACCTCCAACCACCCATGCTAGTTGTATTTGTACACACTCGCACAACATGTGTGTAAATATTGTTTTTTACTTACAAATTATTTGTTTTAAAAAAATAATTTTTAAAACATAATTTATTTATCTTGTATTTAAACTAAGTTAATACACATTTTTTTACCTTATATTGAAACTATTTTTTTTACTTACATTCATTATTTTTTCCCTTTTATTCTTCTATTGAGTTTATTTTCTTCATCTTTCGTTTTGATTTGATTTCAAATGTCCTGTATTTAAAATAAGTTAATTTTGAACGGATACCAAATAAGTGAAGAAAATCATAAAACATAAAAATATTAAAACATTAAAATTAAAAGGAAACTATAAAAATTATTTTTTACAAAATACACATAATTTATAAAAAATAATTAAAAGTGAAAAGATAATTAATTAATTAAAAAAATTACGGTGAAAAATTTTAAAAAATATTTTACATAGAAATAAATAAATTAATTAAATATATATATATATATTTATATACATATATATATATATATATATATATAAGTTTTGTTATTAATAAATATTTGTACTAACTAATTATGAAGATACCAATAAAAAAAATGGCATGTGTCCAATTTGTGTCCACATCACTTGTCTTTCAAGAGAGTGTGCACTTTCGATTACATTTCAGTTTGTGTGGTATTTATTTTATTTTAAATTTATTTAGAGAGTAATAGAATTCTAGTCAAATTTACGTATGGGATAGTTAAGCATTATCCCTATATAATTTTAAGTGGTCAACAAATAAATAAATTTTGATATAAACATTCCATAGTTATTCATGAAAATAAATCTAATTTCAAGTCAATTCAAACTAGTCAAAAAAAAAAAAAGGAACTGATTTACTAGATTTCTCAAGCAGAAATGGAAAAAAAGAAATTGATTTTAGTAGTATATTTCCGAAAGAGAGAGGGGAAAAAAGGAATTCTATTGAAATCATTCAATAGATTTACCAAAAGAGAAATAGTGAGAGTGTATATAAATGTCCGCTCTTGACATTACCATTCAACTTAGTAAAATAAATATTTTCCCCTCGTTATTCGCAGGTCAAAAAAGTGATAGCGGAAGTAGTTCAAATTCAGCCTCTGCAAGTCCCAGCTGTGATGGCCGGAGACAGATTGAAGCCGATTTTTCCCTGCGGAACAGCGGCGGAGTCACCGTACGCAGCAGCAAAAACGTCGGTGTGGTGGGATATAGAAAATTGTCAGGTGCCCAGGGGATGTGATGCCGATGCAATCGCTCAGAATATAAACGTGGCACTGAAGAAAATGAACTATCATGGACAAGTCACCATTTACGCCTATGGTGATACCAATGGCATTCCTTCGTCCATTCAAGGAGCCCTTTCCACTACAGGAATCCGTCTCAATCACGTCCCAGCCGGTATATATATAGGAACAATCCGTCTTTTAAATTGAGATTAGTTTAAATCGAGTAGTATGTAGCCCTAACAACTTAATTTTGTTTTGATGAATTACAGTGATTAAGGATGCGAGTGATAAGATGATATTGGCGGATATGCTATTATGGGCAGTGGACAATCCTGCACCTGCCAATTATTTGCTCATTTCAGGAGATGGAGATTTCTCCAATGCCATTCATCAGCTGCGGATGAGGAAATATAATATTCTTCTAGCACAACCTGTTTATGCTTCTCCTGCTCTTGCTGTTGCTGCCACAAATGTATGGCAATGGACAAGCCTTGCTGCTGGAAGATCTCCACCAGAATTTGCTTTTAGTACCAAAACATTACGTCCAATTTCTAGACCTATATCAGCGAACCAACCTGCTTTTTCCGATGCCCATGCCAATACCAATATCAATGCTACTGCTTCCGGGACCCAAAGTTTATCCAATCCTGGATGCTATTCTGATACAAAAACTAAAGCTATTGACATACCTAAGAACTTGGATCAACTGACTACGACCAGCATGTCAGGTACGCCAACTAAAGTTGAAGAAACTAGTAGCAGCTATAGCCCACTCGCACCAGCTGTTGCACCAGTGCTGTTTGTACCACATCTCTTTTTCACAAAGTCTGCTCAGCGTACTCAATCCCAACCTCCTCTTGTTCCAGATAACTTTGTGAAACTGAACTCTCGCCAGGACAACTTGCAATCCCCACTTCAATGACTTGAAGGGTTGGATCAAAACTCACTTTGAGTGGCAACCAATTACTATCACTCTTACAGAAACTAATATGGATAAGGATACCAGAACAAGTAGCTAGATGAAGAGATGTCGTTTAGTATTTTATATGGATCAGATATCTTGGAATTACGGCTTTTAAATGAAGCTCAATTTCATATAAGACAGTACATTCTGTGCCAACTTGATGACGGCATATATAGTAGCGAGATTTTTTTTTACTTTTTTAGACTTCTTATGTATGTTTTGTATGTACATTTGATCTAAGATCTTCAAGAATGTATAGGGGAAATTGTATCCATCCCTGCAACGTCAAAAAAATAATATATATCTGTTTTTGTGTAGCATTATGAAGTGTTGTGATGTATCAGTATAACTACTTGAGGATCAAGGATGTTCAACTTCCTGTAGATAGTGTTTCTGATCGAATAACTAAGGTCTGATCTAATGACTTTCAAGTTTCGATTTCAGAATTTGCATTTGCATTTTTTGTTCTTAATTCTTTATTCATTTTATTTTTTTCAGTTCTCCCCAAAAGGAACATCTGCATTTGATGATCCATGCTTCTTTTATTCCTTTGGAAGCCCCAGTTATCAAATATGAAAATCATTCTAGTAAAAAGTTACCTAATAAAAGGAAGAAGAGCTAATCAACAGTTATTCGTTTTAACATAATTTGAGCTTGAATGGTTGCTTAATTATGCATCTAGATCTCCACGAGAACTTGCTTTTGGTACCAACACATTAGTGTCAAGCATCTATACTTACTCCAATTTCTGCAACGTATATCAGCGAACCTACCTGCTTTTTCCAATGCCCATGCAAATGCCAAATATCAATGCTCATGCTTCCGGGACCAAAGCTTATCTAACCCTGGATGCTATTTTGATACTAAAACTGAAGCTATTTACGTACCTAACAACTCAAATCAACTAAAAATATGACTGGCATTAAAGAAACTAGTAACACCTATTGCCCACACTCACCAATTTAGTTTACATCACATGATTTTTCGCAAAGTCTGATAGTTCAGACAACCACAACAGTAAATTCATTGAACGTAATCCTACTCGGTGTAGAGATAACTTCGTGAAATTGAACTCTCACCACAACAATATGCAACCTCCGCTTCAAGCTGATTTTTCTACACATCATCCTCCTGAGCAGCTCAAGCATATTAATTAGTGGCCTAAATCAAAAATCAAACGGGCATTAAACTTGAATTGTTAATTACTTTCATATTATAGTTTTCAATTGATAATATAACCATTCTTATTTTAAATTATTTTTCATGAGATATAGTACTCTAAATATGTCAAATTTCTTCTAATAATTCTTCATTTTCAAGAAAAGTTATTTTTTCTACAAATAGTATTCAATATTTGTTAAAAAAAAATAACTTATAACTTATTATTATTAAAAATGAGACCCCTTAAATTTGGGGGCCTAAGACACATGTCTTTTTTTTAACACCATCGAGCCACCCCTGAATTCATCCTAATGCATGGGTAATTTATTTGATAGCCCTATTAACTTGTACTAGGCGCCTAATTTTAGATTCAAAAAATAGTTGCGGTTTGCAACAAATTCAAAACATATGGAAAGTAAATCAATCACACAAATAAAATCTGAAGAAATGTGAATATTTTATTAATAATAGTTCTCTTAAGATTTATCCATTAGTAGCTTATTTTTTGAACTAGGATAATTTAGATTTGACGTTTATATGATTATTCTATCAATTTCCAAAATATTTGAGATGTCTTTTAGGGGAATTTATTATACTTTAGATAGACATAAATTAGGATTTAAAGTTGAATAATCTTCGAGAATTCTAATTGAAACGAAACACACAATTGAACACATGTTGTAAAGACCCACAAAATTTCAATTTCTGCACTTGAACAAAACAAGATATTAAGTTAGTACAAGTTGATTTTGAGCTTATTATGTTGGTAGATATAAGAGGATTTGGAATAGTGAAAATCCAATTTGGTAACAATCCTAACAAGTGTTTTCAAAAACGTTTTGGGATGAGTCTCGGGACGGGACATATCAAAAATGTTCGGGGACGTAAGATAAAAACGTAGATTCATAAGGCATAAATCCTAAAATTTGAAGCGTAAGCCCTGAACATAAAAACGTAAGTCCTGAGCGTAAAAACGTATGTCCGAGCGTTTTCAATTTTTTTTGCTTTAAATCATATTTTTACTATTATTGTAATGATATTTCTCAAATAATAAGTATAATACTTTTTTCTTCATTATTGATTATTAATACTTATCTCAAATAAAAATCATAAATTATTGAAAGTTTTACTATTGCTTATTTTATTAGTAATAAAACTATAAAATTAAATATACATGAGAATCATAAATCATTGAAAGTTTTACTTTTGCTTATTTTATTAGTAGTAAAACTATAAAATTAAATATACATGAGACTACGCCCGTAGATCAATGAGACTTACTCATCGTCCCGCACTGTGTAAAACGCCTCGCCTCGTCTCACGCCCTACCTTTAAAACAGTGATCCTAACCAGTATTAGGATTAGAGGTGGAGGCTGCTTACTTTCTTGTCTCGAAATTCACTTGATTACACATGACTCTACACAAGTTTTTCTATAAATTTTCATTGTTCATTAAGTCTTCCGAGCAACTCAATAAGATTTCTTTGTTAACAAATACTTCAATTTGATTATCTGTTTGGTCATTTTCTTGACCCATTATTTCTTCGTCCATCTTATATGGGATTAACAACATTTGAATTATTTAGATTGCATGTGACATAATTTAGAAACAAATTCTAAGCTAAATATTCAACAATTAATTGTGAAAACATAAATATAATTGCAAGTTAGTTCAAGGAGGAAAAAAAAAAGAAACAAATTTAATAGATTTTCCCGTAGAGAAATGGTGAAAAATGGAAATCTATTTAATAGAATTTTCCAAAGAGAAATTAAATAAGAAAGAAAATTAATAGTGCTTTGTTTTTTAAAGTGTTTTCAATAAGTTAAAAAGCGCGGAGTCCGAGAAAGTTCAAATTGTGCAAGTGCCAAGTGCCAAGTGATACTGAAAAGTTTTTTGTTGTTAAAAATCAGGTTAATGGCAGCAGAGTGAGAGAGAACCCTCGCGGGCGTTATAGTCGATGGCCGGAGACGAATTGAAGGCGGAAAAGCGGCGGAACCGCAGTACCAGGCGGCGAAAACATCGGTGTGGTGGGATATAGAGAATTGTCAGGTGCCCAGGGGATGCGACGCACATGCAATTGCTCCGAATATAAACGCTGCATTGATGAAGATGAACTATAATGGACCAGTCGCTATTTCCGCCTATGGAGACACTAATCGTATTCCCTCGTACATTCAACGAGCCCTTTCTAGTACTGGAATCAGTCTCAATCACGTCCCGGCCGGTACACTAACAAACCTTCTTCTATTTCCTTTTACGTTTTAATCTTGTTTTTCATTGTTCAAAATAATTTTCTCGAGTATAGAGAGGGTTTTCAAAGGTTTCTCCCCCCTCCTCTTAGAAATTTAATAGCTGGCCCTAACCGTTTAATCTTGTTTTTCTTTGAAACCTTTGTTGAAAGTGATTTTCTTGAGCAATGGGGGTTTATTAGAAATTTAATAGCTAGCCTAACAGCTTAATCTTGCTTGGGATTGGCAATTGGTAATTGTTGGTGACATCATTCATTATTCGAATTAATTTTGAAACAGTTCATCCCATAAGAGTTCTTGGTTTCCAAAATAAATGAATATCAACTTTTAATTCCTTCTTCATATAGTTTTTATGTTTTAGGTTTTTGGAAGATATAATATTCATGAACCTATTAATAACTCTTATTTATCTTTTACTAATTAAATTCATGCATTTAATTTGTTTGATTTACAGGGGCTAAGGATGCTAGTGATAAGAAAATATTGGTGGATATGCTATTTTGGGCAGTGGACAATCCTGCACCTGCCAATTATTTGCTCATTTCAGGAGACAGGGATTTCTCCAATGCCATTCATCAGTTACGGATGAGGAGATATAATATTCTTCTAGCGCAACCTTTTAAGGCTTCTCCTGCTCTTGCTGCTGCTGCCACAAATGTGTGGCAATGGATAAGCCTTGCTGCTGGAGAATCTCCACGAGAACTTACTTTTGGTACTACACATTACATCAAGAATCTATACCGACTCCAGTTTATGAACCTATATCAGCAAACCAACCTGCTTATTCTTATGCCAATACCGATATCAATACCAACGCCAATAATGCCAATGCCAACTCCAACGCCAACGCCAAAGCCAAAGCCAACGCCAATATCAATACCAGTGCCAATGCCAATATCAATATCAATACCAATAGCAATGCCAATGCCAATGCCAATACCAATACCACTACCAATGCTAATGCTAATACTAAAACTAAAGTTATTTACGTACCAAAGAACTCGAATCAACTGACTATGACCGGCAGGTCAAGTATGCCAGCTAGAATTGAAGAAACTAGTAGCAGTTATCGCCCACACGCACCAGCTGTTGCACCAGTGCAGTTTGCACCACATAAATTTTTCGCGAAGTCTGATAGTTCAGAGAACCATAACAGTAAATTCATAGAAAACAAGCCTGCGCAGCGTACTCAATCTCAGCCTCCTCTTGTTCGAGATAACTTTGTGAAGAAATTGAACTTCCGCCAGAAGAATTTGCAACCTCCGCTACAACGACCTGAAGGTTCTGCTGATTTTTCTACACCATTTGTACATCATCCTAATCCTGGCATGCATAATTTGTCTGATAGACCCATAAACTTGTATTACACTCCTAATTTTGGATTGACAAAATTGGGAAGTATTGTGACCGAAGCTGAAGTTTACTAAGCCATATAATTTTCTTGTGACAACTAATGGTGGTAATTGTATTGCAGGTAGGGGTGATTTATGTGGTTCTATGAACAAGGGTGATGTACGTCCTGAGTTTTCCTTCCTTCCATCCTCATCGGGTGCTTCTAAATCTGTCTCTGGTAATTCAGATTTGGATCTCCAGCTGCCTGAACTCATTCAAGGTCTTATAGGGGTCATCCTTCTTTCGTTGAACAGTTTGAAGCTCGAGAAGATTGAGCCTACCAAACAAAACATTGGTTATTGTCTACGTTATGGTAACCCTAAATATCGTCATATTGATGTCACAGTAGCATTAAATGCTGCACTAGAGCAACAGATGATAGTAAAGTTAAAACAAGCTGATATTGAACTATATGTTGGTAGAAATGAGAGGATTTGGAAATGTGAGAATCCACTTGGTGGCGATCCTAACCAATATCACAATGCAACTTGGAACGTGATTGAGAAATTTCTTTGTTCAACTGTTGGACGTTCAGCAATAGCAGCATCTGAATGCAGGTAAACAATTTGTGCTGCATGTTTTTTAATGATATTCTGTGTTTTTTTCTCATGTTCTGTCTGCCTTCCAGGTATGAAGCTGCTTTGATTCTTAGAAATGCATGCCTTAAAAACCTTACATTGGGTGAAGTACTTCAAATCCTGAATATGATTATCACTCTGAAGCGTTGGATTAAAACTCGCTCTGATTGGCATCAGATTACTATTACTCTTCCAGAAACTAATAATGACAAGGATACCAGAACATGCATTTAGCCGAGAGATCTCTTTTGGTATTTTAGCATGTCATAGCCGTGACATGTTTTCAGAAATGGATTCGATATCTTGGAGTTACAGATTTTAAAAGAAGCTCAATTTTGTATAAGATGGTATGTTCAGTGCTTACTTGATGACGGCATAGGAGCGAGATCTTTTTTACTTTTGTGGACCTCTTTTCAAGATACTTGCAGCTGATAAAGTGTGCAGCTAAAGGGATGTGATTGTTATCATGCTTCTATCAACCTTGCTATGCTGATGGATCTCGTAATCTTTCATTACAGCAGCATCGTTGCTGCTATCTTCAATTTCTTTATCTTAAAATTTCCTTTTCGCTGGAAATTTTGTTTGCATCAGAAAGTCTACTACTGCTTTCGCATTACTTGGATTTGGAGCATCCAGGAATATGCAGATTGTATTTCGGTTACCTTGGTGAGCTGAGAACTGGCCAGAAGCACAAAGGTTTTGGGTTGCAGGTTGACAGGAATATTTTGTAGTCACTGTTCTGATAGCCAGAATATAAATATTGAATAGTGGTTTAGAACATATTCTTTTTGTTTCTTGGAACTTATGACTATAAATCACTTCTGCACATAAGATTATATGTAGCTTTAATTGGCAGGCACTTGCATTTGTTTTCATATCATGCCTCCTCTTTCTCTATTTCTGTCTCATTTTTATACTTGTTAGTAGTTTGTTGGGGGTGATCCTGTCTGTTGGATGGTATCTGTTTTCAGCTATCATCCTGCATAAACTACTGGGTTAAGGTGTTTCTGTAAGTTGTTTGTACTAAACTTGTTTGAGGACTATTTTCGTTAATGTTATTCACCCGGGTAATATATGTAACACCGTATGCCCTCTCATGTATTTCACATGGCAAAAGAAAATTTACAATTTATGACGAAGACATGCGTTCTAACTTCTAGGAGTCGTCCTTGATCAAAAAGACCAAATGAATTAGTATTTCTTGTGTACATACATACAATGGACAAGGATGAAGCCTATGTTAACAACATCGAGGCCAGCAAGAGAAACAAGAAAACCAACTAGTCCCTCCCAGTTTAGGCAGTGACTCTGCTTGTTTTGACTCTGACTTCGTGTATGACTGTGATTGTTGCGGTGATTGTGGCTGCATTTCTGGTTCTGAATCTGGTTCATACTTGGGTTGTGGTTGTGGTTGTGGTTGTGTTTGTGGCTGCGGCTGATGCTGAGGCTGAGGTTGAGGTTGAGGTCTCTCCATTTTCGCAGAGGGAGCTTTGAGTGAGCCAGTTTTCCCAGCATCGTTTAGTAGTCTGCAACAAACCAAAAGCGATTATAAACAATCCAAGTGTAATCATGCATGGAACAAACTACTAGCAGAACAGATTTCACCCGAGTAAAAAAAGAAGATAGATACTAAAACTACTAGCTTGTGTTATTTGATATTTTGCTTCTCTGATCGACACTTTTTTTTATATCTATTCAGAAAACGAGGAATGTTAACCCTTATACCTTGTAAACGCATGAATGATCAAGCAAGTAAACGCATGGATCATGAAAGAGATTAACTTGTGCATACAGCACATCCAGTGTCATCCCACGAGTGGAAAAGCAAACCAGAACATAAAGAAAGGAAAACCATAGTGCATTGTATATGGTAGTTGTGAAAAGGAGATCTTACAATGGAAAAGCAAAGGAGCTGCTGCTGTTTCCACTCTCATTGGAGAGTCGGGGCGAGGAAGCATAACTTGCCTCAAACTGAGAAACTGCTTTACCATCTGACTTGTTGAGCGTTGAGGCAGAATGTAGAAATTCATCTGACTTGTTGAGCGCTGAGGGAGAATGTTGAACTTCATCGACATTAGATGTCTTCTTTACTTTGATGTTATTTTCATGATTCTCCGATTCAATGATCTTTTCTTGCATACGAGGACTCTCCATTTTAGTTTCCCTCTTTACCTCTTTATCTGTAGCCATTTCGACAAGAGGAGGAAGGTTAGGAGGCAAGTTTTTCTTGTCATTGGATTTAACATCAGGTGCATTATACGGAGAATTACTCCATTCCTCTGGTTTTAAAAGTTCTCCAGATCGATACATCATGTTGAATTGATCTCTTGAGAAGCTGTTGTTTCCCATATGAATACTAAACAATGATTCATTTGAAGCAGTACTCCATTCCATACCACTGCTATTAGGCTTGCTTGAAAATATAGACGAGGGAATCCGATTAGGATCATAACCTGGAGGATGACCCATGTTATTATGCGTTGGAGGTGACTTCATCGGTCCAGGGTTGGCTACATTCCATTCAGGATTCTGAGGGAAACAATCAGGAAATTGTGGAGGTTCTTCACCACGCGGAGATGCACTTATCATACTCCATTGTGGTGTCTGATTAGGAACATGATCAGGAGAAGATGAAGATGCATCCGCGTCTCCAAGAGGATCCTTTCGACTGTTACTTAGCTCTAGTGATGACTCAGATGAAGTAGGAGACGAAAGAGGTGATGAGGAAGGAGTTAAACCGGATGTTTTCACTTTCATAAGTGGCTTGGTATCGTCATGTTTCTTCTCAGGTTGTTGCATTGAAGGCTTATTATTACCACTACTCCACTTCTCCATTTCCATTTTGATTTTCTTCTTCAATCAACAGCGCTTAATGTTGTTCGAGTAAATAATTCTCCTGCAGAACAAGAACAGATCAATAAAATGCATAATAAACCACAATTGCTTGATATTAAAACAGAAACTTTGAATAATCATCAAAAAGAGTCATTTTCACATTCTGCGAAAAAATGACAAAAAGCTTACACGTTTTTATATTATCTTTAAAAATCTTTGGAGGAGATAGCAAACACAATTATATAGCATCGATTCATGACCAATTTAATCGTCCTTGTTATTCGGACTCGTTAAACAATCCTCTTTAACAACATCAATTTTAAGCTAGTTGAAGTCGATTATATGATTTCGGGTATACATTCTGCTCTAATTGAACCTGTTTTATTCCAATAACCCAAAAAGAAAAAAAAAGAACAAAAAAATAAAGGGTTCAGTTCATTTTAGAGATTCCGGTTTAATCAGAATTTCGCGTTTTAATTAGAAAGAACAAAACAGAAGATCATGTTGATTATGAATTAAACACAATTGAATTTACCTAAATTTAATCGAATTCCACCAATCATAAAAGCCAAATCTTGATTACTAGCTGTATCTTGTTTTTGCTAATGATAATCCAAAGATATTTTTAAAAAATTAATGATAATAAGATACAGCTACTTACCCCTCAAGATTATGGGGGTAAGAGAGAGAATAATTCCACGAATTCAATTTTTTTAATTTACTTGAGAGGATGATTAAGTTGAATGGGAAAATTCAAAATGAGAAAAGATTTAGGGCTCAGAAAAAAAGTATTAAAAAACAAAGGAAAAAAAAATGTAAAAAAATAGCGGTTTAAGGGTTTTATTTTAGGTAAATCATTGCCACAGAAAGGAAGGCTAAGCGGCGATATCGGTGATGTCTAATCAGTTTTCCCGTTAAACCAACCATTGGCGCCATTTCTATCTACTCCAAAGATATTCCCCGCAATTGGGCCAATTGCTCATGTGTAACCCAAATTTTCCTAGGCCCCATCGGTCATATAAAATTGAGTAACTTTCACGTATAGCAAACATAAAAATCATATTTGTATGTTATAGTTATACTTTGCATAATTGCGCTCTATAGCAAACATAAATATATATATTTCGCAATACATATATAAAAAAAAGTTGTATAATTCGCTATACATATACAAAGAAACCAATTGTATAATTCGCTATACATATACAAAAAAATCAATTGTATAATTCGCTATATATATACAAAGAAATCAATTGTATAATTCGCTATACATATACAAAAGAAAGCAGTTATGTACAAAAGATTAATTGTATAATTTGTATATGTATAAATGAGAAAGAGAGAAAGATGAAAGAAAATTGGGTAGGGAAATATTTGTATTGTATAATTATAAGTGTATAGGACGAAGATATATGTTTTTGCATGTGTATATACAATTTTCTCTCGCTTTATACAAACAGAAATGCAATTTATACATTTCGTTTCTGTTTGTACAAGTGAGAGAGACGAAGGTGTCGAGCGATATCTGAGAGAGTGTCGAGCAAGATATGGGAGAGGGAGAAAAGAGAACGAAAATATATGTATATATACAATTTTCTCTCGATTTATACAAACACAAACACATTCTATACATTTGTGTTTGTATAAAAGCGAGAGAGGCGAGCGACAGAAGGAGCGAGCGATAGAGGGAGAGTGGTGAGCGAGAGTCTGAGGGAGAGAGGCGACTGACAAACAGTTTGCTACAGGGCACAAATAGATAAAAGTATTTGTTATAATATTTAATTTGAATTATTAATTTGTCATTATACACAATTTTCTCTATAAAATTGTTTTTTGTCCTTCAAATAAGTTGGTCTCTAATTTTTCTCCTTGAGAATTGTATTGTATAAATTTTTTAGAACTCGCACAGGCATAAACTTAACAGATATTATGATATGAAAATATAAATTTAGGCCGAGTGAAAGAAGTCGTGACAATCTTTAAGATATGACATATTATGTGTAATAAGCATTTGTTAAGAGATACTATGACAATAAAATTTAGCCCGTATAATCTTCAAGATGTGAATTTATAGGTATAATAAGCACGCACTTGTAAAGGGACGCTATTAGGTATTTGTCATGAGTTTTTTTTATCATAAATATGTTTTTCTTTTCTTAAAAGAAAATATAAAATCTTCATATTTGGTTTGTCCTGGTAGGAAAATTTTAGGACTTTATCATAAGTTTTTTTTATCATAAATATGTTTTTCTTTTCTTAAAAGAAAATAGAAAATCTTCATATTTGGTTTGTCCTGGTAGGAAAATTTTAGGACTTTATAATAGAGATTCATTCCTTCAAACATAGTAATTTCACAATGTAGATTTGGGGGTTTGAGAGTTTTGGTTAGGAAAAGAATTTAATTTGTTATCACTTTTGTGTATTTAGAGTAAATTAGTATATTTTGTAATCTCATGTTATAAAGTGAATTGTACATTTCCTTTGCGGACTCAGTAAGGTACGCCATCCGTCCTAATTCGATCACTGATTGATCGAATCAAATTAAATTTTTACGTCTTTTCATGTATTTCTCGTATGTCTTCTTCCTCGTAGTTTTTCGTGATTTGCTTTGATTACTTTCGTATCCCACCTAATTATTTCGATCCTAACAGAAAGGTTGTTTGCTATGATAGACGAATTCTCCAATAAACTTTGTGATTCGCAGAATGATTTATAAAAGTGAAATCTACATGAAAACAAGTTATACATGATCCCTACCAGACTTGGTAGGTCAAGTCTGGTGAAAGATATAGAAATAACAATACTGTTACCCCTTCTACATGAATGAATGTAAAAATAAGCATAAACCCCCAATAATAGTAGTCGCAATAAATCAACAATTCAAAGTGACTCCTGAAGCTGTAAACCTTGTCGATTTTTGGAGGGTGGCAACAATGTGCTCGACTTTCTACTTCTACCAATTAAAAGCCTCTTCGAAACTGGAGACATCATTTGATCAGTTGGACTTGTGTACCTGTAAAAAAACCAATTCCTTTTTTAAATTCATTTTGAATTTATAACTCGATGAATTGTGCATATATAGTGTTAAAAACAGAGGAGAAAAAAAAAGTAACTACCGTACCTCTCAGGATATTTAAATGGTTTGGGGACTTTAAGTCGATCAGGGGTGTTGATTGGAGAATTGGGAAGAACAATCATTGGTCGATTCAATGGCGGTGTTTTTGGTTCTGCAGCAACAACAATATTTTCAGCAGCTTCATTCATCGGAGCTTTTGGTGCAACTGTTTCCTCATTAATGGCAGATTTTGGTAATTCCGTAATTTCCTCCATTGATGAAACTATTATTGTAATAGCAGAGAAGAGAGAGACAGAACAATTGAATTAAGAAGAAAGTGAGAGTGAATTATTAATTTATATATATTCAGAAAGACGACCGTTCAGCAAGGGTTTCAACGGTCGAATTTTTGGGGCTGGGTCAAGTGGAGACAAACGCAATTTTGCTTTTTTTTATTTGTTAAGTCGTTGATTAAAATAAAAAAGAAGGTAATTAGATTACTCTAGAATGTCTTTTTATATCCAACGGGAAAATGTTTCTTTTTAGTAAATAATCAATAAAGTATGCAATAGAAAATATTAAAGTTTGAATCTTATAAAGATTAAAAAAAATAACATGAGTACGTAATTTCTCAAATTTGTCTGGGCTTAATTGTTTAAAATTACTTAATTATATTGATAAGAGGTAACATACATTTTTGTCAATCAATGAAAATGCATTAGTGTGATTTAAACTAACATTATAATCAAACCGTTAAATGAATTTGTTGATTTATTAATTATTAGTTTTTTCAAATTAGATGTGGATAAATTTTTTCTCCGTCAAATAATCAATCAATTCATATTGGATTGATGTATTTTATTAGTGGATTAGTATGTATTTGAAAATAAAAATTAATTTATTAAATTGTTAAGAATAAATATTCAAATCACTCGATAAGCATCTCTATCAGAAACCATAGTTATTAAAAAAAGGGAAAATTAATTTAGTTGTAGCATTCTTCGTAAGACCAATATTAGAGTTGTGGTCCTTTTTTTCTTTTACTTTGTAGTAATATATTGAACAAAATTTAAAATTAAGTGCCTAACGTTTTTATAGTTCAGCATAGTTGAATGATAAGTTAAAGGTAGTGCGCACTTTTAGAAGTGATGTTTATCCTTTAAATAAGTCAATGCATAATGCCCATGGCATTATATTGTTTTAAGGCAAGGGAAAACAAACAGAGTTGTTCAATTTCTTGAAAAATAATTACAAATATTATCATATATTATTAATTTAAGTTTGATAAATGCAATGTCAAAAAAATGTACTTGAGGAGGATATAATCTAGATATCAATAAAGTGAATTGAAAATTACGAGATTTTCACGTTTAAATCTAAGTAAAGGCAAAAATATTATTTTCTTCGTTTTAAGAAGAATCACTTTATTTTTTTTTTAATCTATTTCAAAAAGAGTGACTTTTTTCTTTTTTGGTAAGATTTTAATTTCAGCTTTCACGTGACATATTTTAAGGTAACAAGATTAAAAAATAATTTTGTACATAACCTTACTTTAATTTGAAATCATATGATTGAAAGTCTTTTTAATATTCTTAAACTTTATCTTAAATTAAATCAGATCATTATTTATAAAACGGAGGAAAGTAATTAATATTTGTTGTTCATGAAAGGTGACAAATTTAACTATCCAAACACCACAATTAAAAAAAACATTTGAGGTTGGGAACTGAGATCATTATCCTGCAATCAGATTGCTTTAAGATTATGATAGGTCAATAGTAAAAAATTTATTTCATAGAAAGGGTGACAGAATAGTATCAATCAAATATAGTTTTTTCATTTCCCAAAGCTACGCGACACTCTCTTTTTTTTCCGCTACAACAAAAATAAGCGGTATTTAATTTTTAATTACTACTAAATATATATTTTTAGCGACAATTGTCACTCTTTGTATATGTCCCTAAAGTTTTTAGCGATATTGGTTCTAATGGCACTTAACTAATGTCGGTAAAAATTTTAGCACTCTTTATTAGTGTCAATATTTAATGTTGCTAAAAGTTATTGTGTTAGTTTGTTTATCTTATTATGTTTAAAAATTATTTAATTTTTTAATTTCTTTTAAATCATTAATGAAATGATTTAGAATCATACAAATATCTTATAATTTTTTAGACTACTCTACAAGTTTCAAAAGTATTTTTTCTAAAGAAAAAATTATCGTATCAAATCAAATTATGTCACGTCAAATGAGTAACTTAGTGAGGGACCACTGGTTTTATAGGTTTAACACCAATTTCTGCAACAATTCAAGCAGTCAACACACCAGTAGAGCAGGTAACACTTTGACACCACCAGAATCAATGAGATGAAAAGCTACCAAAAATTGGCAGAAAATCATTACTACCTCTATTCATTGCACCATTTTATTTTATGACTCTTACAAGTTGCCATCGGAAGAAGTAAAAAATATTACTAACTTATTCCAATAAATGTATACAAATCACTCGCAATGACTTCAATATTTGCAAGTGCCAACTACACTTGTACATATTGAATATCATTCGAATGAAATTATTATATAAAATAGTATAGTTGCAATGAAAAAAATTAATTTATTTATATCCGATACTTCATTAAAACCCATTTTTTCCAAATAAATAATGAAGTTTTGAAATATAATTTAATATAAATTTTAAAAAAAAAATTGAATTTTCTTTGACGATGTTTGAACGCTTCACCTCAATTATAAACGGCACGGAGCGCACCAAGTAAGCGAGCACCCAAATTGCCCATCTTAACTTTAGGGTCCGTATGGCCATAGATTTTCCAAATAATATTTAGAGAAAAGTTTAACAAATAATGTTTGTCCATATAAATTGTCATTATTTAGTGAATATTTCAAATTCTCAAATACTAGTTTTTTTTAATATTTGGTCAAAATATTATTATTTGGGGTCTTTTGAAAATTGAAATTTTACACCAAACTTTTTATCTTTTCACAAAAACATTTTCTACAGCGTTGTATTACATAATTTTGTACGTGAACACTAAAGTAGTGATGAAATATTCAGTGAATGTGAAAGTGATGATATAGTTATTGATGCAAATGAAGAACAATCGACTCATGGTAACAAAGTCACGTGCTTTGTCTACTTCACAATGTATGAAATGATGCTTGTTGCATTCACTCCAAACTACCACATTGCTCTAGTGTCATGGGCACTACTTGTTATTTGTTGCAACGAACATCTAATTAATTTGTAATACAAACTGATGATTAGTTTTGATATTTTTTAAAACTTAGTGGGTATAAATCATATTTTTCTAAAAAAGTGAAATATATTTCTCAAATATTATAGCTAAACACATGGTAAAATTTCACTCAGATATTTAAAAATCTATGACTAAACGCTAGCTCAATTTGAATTACTTTTTTTTCATGCTTCAAACAAAGAGTGTCCAAATATCTTAGGGAAAATGATTTAGTTCTTTTATTTTATTTTTTTAAAAAGGGAATATCTTAAACAGAAGTTAAAAAGGGGTATTTTGAAGTTGACATGGAACACATAAAGTTTTACAAGTGAACTGACTTGATAAAGAATTGAAACTTGTTATTCAAACTTCAAATAATTTGATATATAAATATTTACTTTAAAATAATTTCTAAATTAGTACTCACTATTTATTTGAAATGATATACAAATTTGTTTACTGTGATAAAAGTATTTATATACATGTATATCTTTTGTTTATTTAATTTATATAACTATACTAGTTTTGTTCTCCAACAATAAAATAACGTGTTTTTTGTATTGTTGAATATTTTCTTTCAAAAAAATTTAAAAATTAATCTTTTATCAGCTGAGAATCTATCGAAGATAACATAATACTCATTTAATTATTCATTTCATATCTCAGGTGTAAAATTATATTATTATTATTATTGTTATTATTGTTATTATTATTATTATAATATTCCGACTTTCGTGAGGTTGAGCAATCTCATGATGATGCCAAATAATGGCCATTATCACTATATTGTGACCACAAATCACTCACTTGTTTGGGCTGCACAATCTTCTACATCTTCTAGTCTTTTACTACGTTAATCTTGCCAATCATTTACTCTACTACTACATTTTTTTCCTCATATATTAATGATTTGGTAAGTAATTAAGGAAACGTTCACTACAGAAAAAAATTATGAATTACACGAGAATTTTTTTGAAAATTAGTATGAAAATTGTTATGAAAATAAGTATTTGCTAATTTTCATACTAATTCTCAGAAAATCCGCATGTAATTCAAAGTTTTGTTATAGTACTTTGATAGCTAATAAAAATTATGTGATTTTAATTATATACACTATACATAAATAACTTAATTTTTAATTAAAACGACCCTATAAAGTAAGTGAGAGACTTTGAAGAAATTTGTTCTTGTTTCGTTGGAAATGAAAATAAATCCAGGAAAAAAGCTGTAAACGAACTGGGGAAAAACAGGTAGATGATGAGTAAATAGTTCACACCACCTAATCAATTCAATTTATACTGAAGGTTTTTTTTTCTTTCTTTTTTTTTTGAATATTTTTAATATTATGAACATATATTATGTGGACTCCCCTAGTATTCCATAATTAAACTATAACTAATCTTGTCACAGCCATGACATCCATGCACTAACAAAAGTTTTTTCAGTTAAAATCAGTGAAAAATTTGTGTTTTAAAACATAATTTTTCTAGTTATTTTTCATCAAAGCAGATCATAATGCATGGTGAGAAACTGATTCACATTAAAATTGGTGAAAATTTTTTCTAATCTTTTTTGTATGAAAAAATTGCATTTTTCTTTTTTTCTATTTTCCGAGTTGATCAAAATATCCATAGATATAATGCGGTCAATACTTTTCGAAACAGAAAATTTCAGTAAAAAATAAGTATATTTCAATAGTGACGTCAAATTATTTGTGGGCTCGAAATAGTTCCTCCAACTTAGGCTATCATTAATATTGCTCAATCAATTATCTGCATTACTTTTCACCTCTTAGACTATAAAGTAGCTTCAAAACTTATCTATAGTTGATGATTCTTATGAGTATAGCATACTAGTAATTATTTTTTTTAAAAAAAAAATGTTATTTTTGTACTTTTTTTAGATTTATCAAATGAAGTCATCGAAGGTGTGTTCATGATTTTTTGATATTTGATATCTATATTAAACTCTGATCTATTTGATGATTTTATACTGATATCCTTTTTTATACCATTATTTAGATCTTTCCATATTTTTAAAAGTTTACATAAATATAGCCCTTGATTCTACCGATAATACAATAAATGGCATCGAATATCTACAACATTTTAGGTTGTGGTTGCTAAAAAAAAAGTCTATGACGTAAAAAGGGTCATACTCACTTGGCAAGAGAAGTAAGGATGAAGTAGGTTATTTACTTAATAATCATCCCAAAAATTATAACTTAGCAAAAAATTATGAATTAATTTAAATTTACGCCTCATGAAAAAAGAAACTTAATGCTGGTTAACAAATTTTCTTGATATTTAAACAGTTAAAATCTCTAATTAATAAAAAAAAATCCTATTCATTTATGACGACAATCGTTGATGATTCATATGTCAAAATAAATGATTATAAGCAGAAAAATAAAATATTGGAGAATAAAAGAAATACGAGATGATAAAACAACTCATATCCCTGCACTATATCTCATTAGAAGCCAAATGATTGAAACGTAAGAAAATTGTAAGAGAGGGGTCACAAAAGTGATGTTAGTCAATATTTTCATCAACAAATTGCTAAATTTAAGGGGAAAAGGAACCCTATTTGAATTAATTTGATGAATTCATTCCATTTATAATCGATCAAACAATATATTGTTATACTAACTTCTTTTTAATTATAGCAATGTAAAACCAAAATTGCTTATATAATATATGATCACGATTCATGACCATGACAACTATATATTCTTTTTAAGTTCGATCCTTTTAAGAATTCAGTTAATCCAACTGCCTATGCATTTTTTGTTTGCCACTCACAAACTAACACATATAGGCCTAACTCACACCCCAAAAGCTAATTACAAGGGAGGAGAATTATCCAAACCTTGTAATGAGTCTACCCATCTCATTAATCATCGATGTGGGACTTTTGTCATTTTTTAACACTTCACGCCCAATGCTTAGCATCTGGTGCGTGGCAATTTTGATTTCGAGGGGCCCCAACATCGAGTGAGAGGGATCCTACTCTGATACCATATGAAATTGCTAGCTCTAAAGGGAGGATGATTGCCTAAACCTTATAAGGAGTCTATCCATCTCATTAACCACCGATGTGGAACTTTTGTCATTCTTTAACATATTTACTTTTAAGAATTTTTTGTGACGTTTCCTTTCATTTGTCACATAGTTATTTGAAACTAAATTGATTGATTTTTTAAATTTGAAGATTTAAAAACAATTTAAAAATAATTTTAATTTTAATTTTTTTATATTAATATGATAAAAAGGTTAAATATAAAAAAATTGATAGACGTTTATGTAATTGAATTTTCGAAAATAAAATATGACGCGTAAAATGGAATGTAGTACCTTTTAGATATAACTAACGAGTATATACTACTAGCTTTTGATTCATAATGAGTATTCAGCAATTTAATTTATGGAATTTATTTATGCCTACTTACACGAACATTATGTCAATTAAGTACTCTCCGAAGTTTCTAAAATGAAGAGGTTTAATATATTCTTTCTATTATTTTAAATATTTATTTAAGCAAATTAAGAGAATTTCACCATCTTTCATTCTTTTTATTGAATGACTACATAAAATAATAGAAGTAAAAATTAGAATTTCAAAATATTAATAATAAGATTAATTGATATAATATGCCTATTATCAAAAAAATAAAATTAAGAAGTGTATGAGATCAACGTAGTACAAGTAAAATATGAAACGAAGCGAGTATAATCTGTAGTATAATATGTAAAAATTATTTTTGTTAGTTATCTAAATTAGGAGAGATTATTTTAAAAGATCTCTTATCAGTAAGTAGAAGATTAGTACTTGAACTATTGAACGAAAACTAAAAGCTCACTAAATTAATATAGATAAATTATAAAATATTATTATTTTATAAATTTATATTCAATCTATTAACTTAAAGAGTATTTTGAAATTGAATGAAAATTAATTCTAATCATTTAATCATATTTCTTATTTTTCTAATTTTGACTATTTGCAACAAAATGTCCAATAATTACAAGAGGAATTAACGGAAGATGTTCGGCCCTATTTGACCCTTTTATAACAGAAATATAAAATATAAAATCATATGATAAGCATTCGTGCAAATATCTAATTCTTTATTAATTATTAATAATTAATTGGTTTTATTTTTTTCTGTTTGTTTGGTTCACTTACATCAGACAAGACAAGAGTAGATAGGATGTGTTGTACAATTAAATTCAAATTTTAAGTCGGTTAATATAATATACTTCTTATGTGACAATAAATCAATAATTATTACTTGATATAGATATAAAATAAAATAGAAATTTACAAATATAGTTTGGACCTATGCAATGTGTTTATTATTTTCTATAATAATTAGAGGTGGGGGTGGATTGCGGCCCTTGATAGATAATGAAATTATGTGTGCCCACAATTATATAGAAGAAGGAATACTAATTTGGTTTATTCAATTTTTCAAAACTATAGTCAAGCGGCTTCTTAATAATAAATAAATGTACCTAACTACATAATCAGTGTTATAATCATCTGCAATAATAATTGTTATGTTCTCTCATCATGTAAGATGCTTGGACTTGACTTTGGTCCTCAATAATTTTTTTTTAAAAAAAATAAAATAACATTCAGATCAAAATTATTTATGCGGAAATAATTCCTTATGATCATTTATAAAGAGAACAAGTTCGTTTTTAAATCTTTTTGTTTTTATGTATTATTAAATTATAAAAAAAAATAAAATCAAATGTTTCAAATTGTGCCCTACATGACTAAGGATGTAGTGAAATAATTTAACTTTATATGTAATGATAGTATAAATAATTACGAGTGATGTTCTAATTATATTCTTTTATAAATGAAATGGCTAATCATTAGGTACACATTCTTTTCAAATTTATTAGAGTTCCAGTTTTAGTATCTCTAAATAGGGGAATTTAATAAATAAACTCTTCATAAATTTATTTATTTTTTTGCAACCGGAATAGTAAAAGGGAATAAAAGGAGTAATAACATATCAATATTAGGTATTTGTCTTGTTTTTAATAGTTATTAATTGAAATTACTCTAAATAGTTATATGTAGTTATCAACTAGTTTTTTTCATTTGAGCTAATAATGTAAAAATAATATGTCTTATCTTTTGAATTAACTTTAAGTACGTACGTAAATGATACAGCATGGATACTACTTACAACAACAAATTAAAAAGACTTGGCTTCACGCAGAAATATATTTTTAATATTTTGTTCATTATGTTTTTTCACTCCGAAGTCATACTGTCCGGTGATTGTTTGATACATACGTAAAAAATGTATTCTTTTTAGTGTTTATGAATGCTACTTTTCTCAAAAGTATTCTTAAAAAATCCGCATATATTCGTGAAAATACATAATTTCTTAATTATTTATATGTCATCTAACAAAATATTATTATCAGGACCTGAGGTGGTGGAAGATTGGGTTGGGGCGTCGATTGTATAAGGGAGAAGACATTAAACTCCAATTGTTAATTAAGTAATTTATTTTGTTCTCATTTTTCTAGTGAAAATATCTTTGATCAACCAATTAATTAAATAATTTTTTTAAAAGCATAAAAAAGTTTTTATTTTATATATTAAAAATACCTAATATTTTAATCTAAAATTGAGAAAATAAAAAGTTAAATATGAGAGAGAAATAAAAAAGGAAAGGAATTATGTATATTAAGTGCGTGTGTGTCAGTAAACAGAAATTAAACGGAGCAGAAGCAAATGACGAACGCGTCTATATCATTAACTCATGCAATAGTTGCTCTACTAATTTCTCTCTCCTATTTATTGGAGGCTCAGCGGCCATTAACATTACACTCCCGCCCTTGATGACCTATATCATCAACTCATTGCTATTCACACACAAATAGCAAATTTCTTTCTGTTTCCCAACAACAATAATATGGCCAAGCGAAAATTAGCTTTGCTTTTGATTTTAGCAACAATTGTATGTGTGAGTGCTGCAAATTTAAACAAACATCAGGATGAAGAAGACGCTGATAGAATAATATCGCTGCCTGGACAACCCAAAGTTTCGTTCCATCAGTACTCAGGGTATGTCACTGTCAATCAATTTGCTGGAAGAGCTCTATTTTACTGGCTTACTGAAGCTATTGATGAACCACTTTCTAAGCCTTTGGTTATTTGGCTTAATGGAGGTCAGATCTCTCTTAAATTTCTACGTGAAAAGTTCCTTTCTATTTTTTCTATATTTGATTTTACTTGTTATATTTCATTTTTTGGCGTACGATCGATCGTTAATTTTAATGAAAAAGTAAAAATGGAGGAGATAATAACTATTTTTGGCGCATACGCCCCGCATCCTCAAGGTCTAATGTCTGACACATACATAACTTCTTCGGGAAATGGAACACTAATTATGATTACGTGAACTTCTGGTTACTGTTCTATTCATCCTTCCTTTTCTTCTTTTTCCTGTAACTAAAAAGGAGAACTTAAAGAAAAGGTTTCTATTTCTTATAACTATATGTTTCTGTTTAAAAAAACGATTATTCAATTTAGTTGGACTCTAATACGAAACTGAAATGAGAAAAAAGTCTCACTCGTCATTGATTATGTGTTTTGACTCATACATACATTATGTGTTGTGCATTTAAAAGTCATTTTGTCGGTTAATTATTGAGGGTTTTTAGCTTAGGTATTGATAGTTGAGTACTGGGAAAGGGGGGGCCGTTTAGTTTAGTCATGACTAAACTGTCGACTGATATGGTTCAATATCCATGAACAGATAAGACATTACCTTTGCCAGTTGCTATTTCTCTCTCTCTCTCTTCACATTAATATTTGCACGCAGTGAAAATCAATGCTGTTACAACCAACTCCTTTTAAAATACACTCCTCATTTAATTTTTCAACCCAGACTGGTCTAACATAGATGCCCACACCAATTACGCTTCCGCAACCACCTTCCCCATGTCAGCTACCTAACTGCCTCCTTAAAAACATATTCAAATTTTAAATTTCATAAGTTCAACCATTGCCTCTCAAAACTATTGAATTCTGAACTGCGTGATGCATTGTTATGGTCATGATGCTCTTCGCACAGTACATAGGTTGGATCATAATGACGAAGCCAATGATTTAAATAAGGGGGTTGGATTCACAAAGTAATATAATTTTTATCTTTAAAGTGTAAAGTATTGAGCCTCACGCCTCCAAAATTTAGCCTGAAGGAAGAAGGATTACCAAGCCTTAAGTGAGGTCATCCATGTGAGCCTTTTTAATTCGTTAACATATATTTCACGCCTAATGTTGGACATCTGGTACAGAATTTGTGGGTCCAACATCGAGTAAAATGAGTCATACTCTCTGCTACTTGTAAAATTATGTATTGTACGTATTCACATCCCAAAAAAAAGATTATACTAGCCTTATAAAGACGTCCCCATCTCATGTATAACTTTTTCAATCTTTTAAGGCAAGGATACTTAAAGTAATGGATTTGAACTATTTTTTTATATGCAAAAAAGATAATAGTAATATTTTGTACCCTAATTTTCATCATTATATAGTAATATTTCAACAAAGGAGTTCCGTTGCACCCCTGACCCTGACCTCAGAAATAAGGTGTCTTCAAATGAGAATAGGAAAGATTCTTTACCGTGAATTATGTTGATAACATTAAATTGTAGCCAACTAAACTTAGCACTGTTTGAGATCTGTCGTCATTTTCTTATAAATGAGGTTTTAATTTCTTGACCATATTGTTCATTATTAGATGCATGTGCTCATCTCAACTGTATGTGATAAAGGAGCTAGACACACTCTTCTGCGGGGACCCCTTGTATTTTTATAGTCCTAGTAATTTCTGCTACTACTTCAGATTTCTGGGCTGACACACTGATAAAAATTTTAACCATAGGTGAATTCAAGATGTACATGTGACGTCTTTAAACTTTAAAGTTCTCAATATTTAATTCATTCTACATTTGAATTCTGTTAATGTAGCTAACCAACTGAGTTACTAAAAAATAATTACTTTAGAGCACCAAAAGCTTGGAACAACGAGAAACTTGAACTCATAAGTTTTAAATTTTAGTTGCGTCTCTGCTTTGTAATAAACATGATATATTGAAAAAACTGGATAATATAACTTGTTATAGATAATATTGTGCGGATTGTGTAAAAAACTGAGTATTTATATTGGGAAAAACAGGTCCAGGATGCTCTTCAGTGGCCTATGGTGCATCTGAAGAAATAGGGCCATTCAGGATAAACAAGACGGCTTCGGGACTGTATTTGAACAAGTTTTCATGGAACAAATTGGCAAATTTACTATTCCTTGAAACTCCAGCAGGAGTTGGATTTTCCTACAGCAATAGGTCCTCAGATCTCCTTGACACAGGGGATATTCGCACTGGTACGAACATATTGTTGACTTAGATTAAGCCCTCTCTTTTATCTTGTTGCTAATTCAATTATTATTTTTCTTAGCTTAGAAATGTCTCAAATCTGAAGACTGATTGACCATCGATTTGTAGTCATATTTGGGGTGCTTATTCTAACTCCTAATGTAGTAAACATGAAAGTGATGGATGCATACCTGCCTCTGAGTAAACGTGACAAATGAACAAGGTTTTTGGATTTAAATGGGTTAGTTAATATATCATAACACAATTCGCTCAATGTGTGACCCGACCTTCTCTCTTTTTCCCTGTTTGGATGGACTTATTTTAAGTGATTTTATGTTTAAATAGCGTTTAATCATTTTTTGTAGAGTTTGTGGAAATTCAGAAGTGTTTTTAAGCTGAAAAATTACAAGTTAGTATTTCTAACTTATAAACTTATATGCAATAGCCGCTTTTTGCTTATAAGTCATAAGCTATAAGTCTATCCAACCAGTTACGTTAATCAAGTCAATGGTTACGACTAGATCATAATGCAATCCATTTAAACTTGAACGGATGGAACATGTTAGTAAAACAAATTAATCATATTTGCTTGCTTATTCTCTAATAACTACTAATCTAGTATAAACCTGAAGTGATGGTGGCATGCTTGCTGATGACTTTTCCTCTGTGTAATCAATTGTGTCAAAAGTGACCATTTTAGGAGCACATGAGAAAGTGCATTTTAGCACTCAATTGCAATGTGGCCTACTCTATGATTTTTGGAGTCAATGCTGCAATTGTTAGCTACCTTACATGTTGCTATCTGGAGTCAATTTTACTATCACCACTATAGTACTATTCAATCAATCAAACATCTAAATATTCGCCACTGAAACAAAAATCTTCTCCAAGTAATTGATTTGACTTAATCGTTGAAAAATATTATGCGACTTGAGTGCTTGATCATATTAGTACTCTGTTCTGTCTAATCCTATCGATTTGGAAAAACCTTATCCGCACCTGCTTTTTGCACTAACTTTGTTAATTTATTGTAGTTAAGTGATTAATTCATATGGGTATATACATGATTAATTTGAATAAGATGATGACTCTTTTGTGTATTTTTATCAGCTAAGGACTCACTTCAGTTCCTTATCCACTGGATGAATCGGTTCCCACGCTACAGAAATCGTGAAGTCTACATCACAGGGGAGAGCTATGCTGGTCATTATGTCCCTCAGTTAGCCAGAGAAATAGTTCATTACAATGCCAACTCTAAGAACCCAATCAACCTCAAAGGATTCATGGTAATCTCTCAATGTCTACATATTGGAGTATTATTAATTGAAATAACATCTCGAAACTTGTTTGAGATAAATTTTCGATGTTTATCAAAATGCAGGTGGGAAATGCTGTGACAGATAACTACTATGACAACTTAGGAACTGTGACATATTGGTGGAGCCATGCTATGATCTCTGATAAGACATACAACCAATTGGTGAACACTTGTGATTTCAAGCGCCATAAAGAATCAAATGAGTGTGAGTCATTGTACTACTACGCGATGGATCAAGAATTTGGGAACATCGATCAGTACAATATTTATGCTCCTCCTTGTAACAATTCTGATGGTAGCACTTCAACTAGACAGACCATGAGTTTACCCCACCGACCTTACAAGGTACATATGTGTAACACAACATGAGAAATGCAACATTTTGTAACATCTACAAGGTACTAATAGTGGTATAATGTATACTAAAGAGATTTTTCGGATTTCCATCAATTAGATGTTTAAGCAGCTATCAGGTTATGATCCTTGCACGGAGAAGTATGCAGAAATTTACTACAACAGACCTGATGTGCAGAAAGCTATGCACGCGAATACAACAGGAATTCCTTATAAATGGACAGCCTGCAGGTAAATAATTTGTTTTCCAAACTCCCACTATGTTGATTGATCTTACAACTGATTGATCTTGCACCTATATGTTCACAGTGAGACATTGAATCGAAACTGGAACGATACAGATGACTCGATTCTCCCAATCTACCAGGAACTAATTGCTGCTGGATTGAGAATTTGGGTTTTCAGGTATGTGACATTGAGTTGAAAACATTTTCCCAAAATTCCAGGGCAACTCAATTTGATCATTTTTTTTGTTTTGCAGTGGTGATGTTGACTCAGTTGTACCCGTTACCGCGACAAGGTATTCCCTAGCACAGCTCAAGTTATCTACCACAACTCCATGGTACCCTTGGTATGTCAAAAAACAGGTCAGTAATATAAAAAAAAAAAACCGAATTCTAGTTTTCCATAATCACTTATATTGATTAACAACTTAATTATTATGTTATGGTTATTGTAAGGTTGGGGGCTGGACAGAGGTATACAAAGGTCTAACATTTGCAACAGTGAGAGGGGCAGGTCATGAAGTGCCATTATTCAAGCCAAGGGCAGCTTATCAACTATTTAGATCATTTTTAAAAGGAGAGCCACTTCCCAAGTCATGATTGTTGTGACATTATAAATTATACTATTATTATTATGTATGCTTCAAAAATGTCAATTGTTTCTACTCTTAGGCTAAGAATTAAAGAGTGCCAAGTTGAAAGAAAAGAATTGTTTCAACTTTTAAAAGATAATTGATGGGAAAAAGGGAGATTACAATAGGACTTTGGGTTTGGGGAAAAAAAAAGGTATCAATTTGTTGTAACAATATTAGGTAGGTGTGGTTTGAATTCTACCTCACGTGTTTTAGGAAAATGAATGTTCTTTATATTTCGTATTTCAATAAAAAGGGGTTGAATTCTCTTCATTCCTCTTTTATTTGTTTCTATTCGATTTGATATATTCTTTTTAATAAGCAATAAAATAAAAATATAATTTTACTTTATTGTTTTTATTTATTATAAATTATTTATATATAGAATAATAAATAATCTCTTAATAACTCAAATTCAAACTATAAAAACAGTATTGAATTTGGGTCTTCAGCTACATTTGGCCGTAATAGAACTTCTTTGTATATTCATCACAATGTGGACCCATTGTAAATTAGAATATTTACACAAATGGTCCTTTTTTTTAGGCCACTAACATAAATTCTACCTCCGTTTCTCCGCTAGATAATGAGATGGATAAAGTTAGTTTAATCAGACGCAATATAAAATATCTTAAATTGCAAATTCTATCTCTTAAATTGTTTGATTCATGCTTTCTCTTCTCTCTGTTCCAATTCATACGACGTCTTTTATATTTTAAGAATCAAACAATTTAAGTTTGATCAGAAATTTATATATAAAATTTTTAATTTTTTAAATGAAATTTATATATTTATAAACTACGTAAAAAGTACTATGAGTCACAATAATTGATAATTCAAAATGTTTATAAGATCTATGAAAAATTTACTGTCAAAATAGACTTGTTTGAATCTTGAAATTCGAAAAATGACGTAGAAAATAAGACGGAGGTAATACAATATTGACACAAATAATGGATACTATTAAAATCTTCTTTTTTTCATACAATATTGACACCAAGAATTTTTTTTATTTTTTGAATTTTAAATATCAAATTAATTTAGGTTGAAATTTAAACAACCAAACAAATAATTTGTATGAACAAGGCGCAAAAATTATGGTAATGAATTATTATTAAAACAAAATTGTTTATGTTGGGTCTTCAAATTAGGAATTTGAATTTGAAAAGTCAAAGCACATGACTATTTCAGTGCCTACTTTTGTGCTAATGGAACTTCTACCAAAATTCTATGTTCCTTGTTGACTTTCCTTTAAACCCCTAATTTAATCTCTACTTTACCACAATTAATTATTTTTGTTTTGTTTTAATACTTTTATGCTAGTAATTCATCATTACTATTATTGTGATTATCAAAGAGGTACTTTTAAAATTTCTGAATCAAACTATAGTATAAAAAAAAGATTGTAAAATATATGCAATCCATGAGAAGAAAATAAAAAAGGGAAGAAGAATTTTAGTGTTTAATTGGTCGAATTGGATCGTGGAAACGTGGAGATCTTTATTGTATTTTTTTTAATTAAACGAAAGAGACATTTTAACTAATTAGGGAATAGGACAGAATTGATCAACATTTATGTCGTCCTTCATCTAATCTTTTTTTGGACCAACAACGTGGGGGTTATTATTATCATAATAATTATTTGTACTATACTTTATATCAAAATAATTAATTGGATGAATGTCTTTTAATAAATAATTACTGATTCGATGAAAAATAAATAAAAAAATAATCATATTTTATGGAATAAAATGATTGATTCTCGATGAAAAAAAGAACCTTTGTTTCTACTGACACATTAAATGCTTAATAAATTTTTTAAACCAACCAACTTGACTTCTTATAACTATTTTAAATTTTTTTACCATCCATTTGATCTAATTTAAAACATTAAGATTGTTATCACCCAAACACCTTCCTTGATATATGCCATAACATAAATTTCAATTACTTTTTTTCACACCAATAGATAGTTAATTTATCTTATTATATTAAAATAATACCAATATTATAGGAATTTAACATGTTAAGTGGATAATATTGGCAAAACCCTTATAATTTCAATTCTCTATATATAAATAAAATAATACATAACATGAGTCTTGCATATAATAAAAGTTAAACACTTCCTTTAGCAAAAAATTATTAAAGTACAAAGTTCCAAGTTAGTTAAATATTCGAAATTGTAACCAAATTGACAAACTTTACATGATCTAAAGTTTTTGACTTGTAAGATGAAAGAAAATTAATTTATTTTTACAAATTATGAAATCTCAATTATTTTAGAATAGATAAGTTGGGTAACAAGTCAGTATTGGAAAATTGGTCTTGAGACTTTTCTTCCTTTTTATGCTTTGTCAACAATGAAAGTTGTGATTTTCAAATTGATCACCTTATTTTCCATCTGTCCATTTTCCAACATTAAAAGCCAAAATGTTACTCCATTTTAATTTGTTTAGCATTTATCCCAAGATTCATCATGAATTTAAGTTATCAACCTTGATAAAAAAAATTTAAAAAATAAGTTTATTGATTGTTGAAGCTTATTTTTAAACTTCATTATTCTGTTGTGTCTTTGTAGTTCTTGACACATATTGTCTACTGTGTTTTTAGTGTCATACTGTTTCGTTATTATTATTGTTTCGAGTAGACTTTACATTGTTTTTCTTATTAACTGCTAGGTTTTTACCTTCTTTTATTTAAGTTAGATGAACTTGAGTTGTGAATCTTTTGAAATCAATCTCTCTATCCCATTACGTAGTGATAAGATCTGCGTATAATCTACCTTCTTCGAGTCACACTTAGTAAGATTTCACTAAAAATATTGGTATTATATATATTAATATTATCACAGTCAAATAATTTTGTAAAAAAAATGAGATGTTTTATCCTAAAGGAGAAAATAACATTTTTAGATGATTTATGTGTAAAAATAAAAATCTTGCATATAAAAATAGGCATATTTTTTTAAAAAAAAAAATCATAAAATGCAACAAAATCATTTGTGCCATTTTATTGGAATAACACACCATATTCAAGATCGCAATATTTTAATATATTGTATGTACTTAAGTTGTAACTAACTAAAAAAACATTTTTTTTATTTTTCAACTCGATGACCATTATTATCTCCTACAACGTGAGCGGTGGCGTATTAAATATTTTACTGGTAATTGAGTAAATTTTTGTAAATAAAAAGTTTTACACGCAAGGGTCAGATTACTTTCTTAGATTATCCTTGCAATTAATATATTTTTTAAAATATTTATATTTATCTCTAAAATTTTCAAAAAATATTGGATGAATAAATTAATTAATTTTTTTTTATTAATATTTGGACAAATTATAGAAATACAGACATTTTGTTTCACTTATTTCTATTATTCTCTATTTACTTTTAAAAATCTTTAAAATTCTTTATTTCTTTAATATATCGAGCAGCATATTAATGTATTCAATTCAATATTTAATGTATTCGAGCTAGTTTTTATTGTATTCGAGCTATATTTTAATGTATCCAAGCAGAATTCAATATATCTAAGCTAGTCTTTAATATATTCGAGCTACATATTAATTTGAAACGATATTTAATTTATCTAAGCTTCAATTATTGTATTCAATTTTTTTAATTTTAAAGAAATTAATATAATTAGAAACTTATTAAGAATTTATATTTTCATAATATGCTACTCTTTCCGTTTAAAAAAGAATGACCTCATTTCTATTTTAGTCTGTTTCAAAAAGAATGATACCTTTCTTTTTTTGACAAATTTTTAATTTTAACTTTATGTTTAAGGCCACAAAATTAAAAAATATTTTAATACATTTAAAATAACTTTAATTTACAATCATAAAATTAATTTTTTTTTTAAATTTTATTCCAAATCAAACTAAACAACCAACATGAAACTTTAACGATAGGTAAAAGTTGCCAAGATATTTCTCGAAGACTGAAGGTCAAACTGGCACTGGCCATTCTCGAAGGCCAAAGCTATTCAATTCATTACAAAAAGAAAAGAAAAGGAAAGCCGCTTATTAGTCCCATAAGAAGCAGCAACTCACATATACTTTTGGATGGTCGGTTTTCTGTTGGGAATTAAACACACAACACACACAAATAATCTAGAGAAAAGAGAAACGGAACACAAACGGGACACACAAGAATTTAACGTGGTTCGGTTTCCCTACTCCACGACTGTAACAGGAGGATTTTTATTTCACTTGTGCTACTATTTTGAATTACAAATACAAGGATCATATTTATAGGAAAACCAAATAGTTAACCTAGGGTTTCAGTAATGGGTCGGGCCGGCTCACAAGCCTCCACAAAGCCCAACATTTTCTGCACTAATTTTGAGCTTCATTTCTCCGAGAAAACATCCTTTTTCTTTTCATTCTTTGTCTGATCATTGCCACTCTGTTAAAAAAGGGTCAGTTCCTCTCAGCTTCAGATATGGATCTTGTTTGCTGATTTGTTCTCTTTCTGCATAGTCAAGATTTGAGCTTTGAGGTTTGTGCATTTTCACTTTCCTCTGTTTCTTGCTTCTACTTCTGACCAGTGTTTTCTTCATCCTCAAATCTCCTACTTTAGTTAACCTAAAGTTTGCTGCTTTTGTCTTCTTATCTTATACCCAGCCGCCTCTTTTTTTTTTTTTTTTAAGATTGCCCTCAAAAGGGGTTTGGGTTAACTCTTACAGTAGTTGATCTTTGCAGGTGACAGATAATATTTCTTGGTGAAGTTCTTTCTTGATTGTAATTTCTTGGGTATTTCGTAGAAGTTAAAAAGTTGCAGTCTTTACCTGTTTAGAATTAAGCTTGAGCTAGTTTCTTGGTTCTTGAATTTATATGGGAGACTGTGAATCTTCAGTCCCCCTAATGGAAGAAGAAGAAAACCTAATAGCTGCTGCACAGAACATTGTGAAAGCGTTGGGGTCAAATAGGACTTTAACGGATGATGCTAGGAAAATTTTAGCTGATCTAGGTTCCCAATTGTCTTCTATAACTAGAGTGAGTGAACCCGAAGATGAGGGAGCTGGTGAAACTGAGGAGCAGCTTATTGAGCTGGAGGAGGAGCTTAATTTAGTGCAGAGTAAGGTCATGAACTGGGAGGTGGGTAAGTCAATGATATGGGATTGTGGCCAGGAAGAAGCTTATGAGTATTTGAGGTATGTGGATCAAGGTCGAAAATTGATTGAGAGATTGGAGAGTTTGAACTTGGTTAAAGGTAGTAAAGAAGATGAGCTTCTGCGTAGGGCTACTGATCTTCTGCAAACAGCAATGAATCGTCTTGAGGAGGAGTTCACGCATTTGCTTGTTCACAACAGGCAGCCTTTTGAGCCGGAGCATATGTCTTTTCGCTCCAGTGAAGACGATACGTTGGATGATGGCTCGATTGTGTCGTTTGGGGATGACTCGATTGAGGATGTGGTTCATAGAGATAGCATGAGTAGGAGTTCAGGGGAGTACATCATTGAACTGGTGCATCCAGATGTTATTCCTGACCTAAGATGCATTGCCAATTTGATGTTTGATTCAAATTATGGCCGGGAATGTTCTCAAGCATTTATCAATGTCAGAAAAGATGGCTTGGATGATTGCCTCTTCATTCTTGAAGTAGAGAAGTTGAGCATCGAGGATGTATTGAAGATGGAATGGAACTCGTTGAACTCCAAAATCAGGAGGTGGATACGGGCTATGAAGATCTTTGTGCGCATTTATCTTGCCAGTGAAAAATGGCTAAGTGATCAGATTTTTAGTGAGCTGGAAGCAGTTGGTTCAGTTTGCTTTGCTGAGGCCTCGAAAGCTTCAATCTTGCAGCTTCTGAACTTTGGTGAAGCCATAGCTATTGGCCCTCATCAACCGGAGAAATTGATTCGGATTCTTGACATGTATGAGGTGCTTGCAGATCTTATCCCAGATATTGATGCTATGTACTCTGATGAGGCGGGGTTATGCGTTAGAAGAGAGTGCCAAGACATTCTTAGAAGCTTGGGTGATTGTGCAAAGGCAACCTTTCTGGAATTTGAAAATGCTGTTGCTTCCAGCATATCAGCCAACCCTTTTCCTGGTGGGGGAATACACCATCTCACGAGGTATGTCATGAACTACATGAAAACTCTTATTGATTATAGCAAGACACTTGATGAGCTTCTGAAGGGCCATGAGAAGGAAGAATCAGTGCCCATTTTACCAGACATGACACCTGATAGAGAAGAAGAAAACACAGACAGACGCAGTTACATTTCTCCGCTGGCTCAACATTTTCGATCCTTCACTTCAATCTTGGAATGCAACCTTGAGGATAAGGCCAGGTTATACAAGGATGAGTCACTAGGTCACCTTTTCTTAATGAATAATATTCATTACATGGCTGAAAAGGTGAAGAATTCCAATCTAAGAACACTACTAGGTGATGGTTGGATCCGAAAACATAATTGGAAATTCCAACATCATGCAATGAGCTATGAGAGAGCTACTTGGAGCTCTATCCTCTCTTTCCTCAGAGATGAAGGGCTATATAATCCAGGCTCGAATTCTATCTCGAGAACTCTTCTCAAGGATAGACTAAACAACTTTTATCTCTCATTTGAGGATGTCTACAAGAGCCAGACAGGATGGTCTATCCCAGATAGTCAACTTCGTGAAGATCTTCGAATCTCAACATCACTCAAGGTTATCCAGGGATACAGGACATTTGTTGGAAGACACACCAACCATATAAGCGACAAGCACATAAAGTATACTGCGGACGATTTGGAGAGCTTCCTTTTGGATCTGTTTGAGGGATCTCCAAGATCTTTACATGGTTCCCACAGGAAGTGAGCTTCCTATGCTAATCAGGGATTTCTTCCACACAGGCTTAATCCTCAATCATCATACTAGTTTACATTTAGATATATCTATTTTTGTAATCTAAACGAATTCATAACTTGTTGAATGTAGAAATTTGGTGTTATGTGCAAAAAGGTCAATGCCATGTACTTATTTGCTAGCTGTTTGTTACTTAATTTTCCTGCTAACTTCATTGTCATGGTCAAAACCAGGAAAATGTTAGTAGCTCTAGGCCTAGTTGGGTCCTGGAAAAAGCTACTTGTGCTTGGAGATTTGATATCTTGAATCTTGAATCTTGATTAACATGCCAACATTCTTTTTTAACAAATGGAATCATCTTGTTCACAGATTTAATTATGTTTGATATAAACAGTCATCCTTAAATCAGACTCCATCTGTGGATTGGATTGTTGTCATATTCATTGGGCCATAAATGAAATTAGCTCTTCTCCTTTTGCTCTATCACATTTATTTTTGTATAATTATGGTTTTCAACCACCACATTCATACAAATACAACATTGCATAACAAGGTAGTAAGCTATGAGTTCAAACTGTATCATAATATAATGTTTAAGATCCCTTTTTAATAAAAAAAAAATATCAAGAAATGATTGTAAACTTGCCGTTAAAATAAGATTTAATAATAAATAAATGGTGAAAAGATAATTTAAAATAAAAGATATTACATAAATAAATAAATGCTAAAGGACAAAAAAAAGTAAATGAAAAAAAAAAAATCAAAAACGAGAAGGTTGTGTTGACGACCGCCTCATATTGATCCAACGGCCAAGAATGATCAAGTTGTAATCGCAAGGCCGACATTTATTTTGAGATATTAATGGACTTGTAAAACCCTTCTAGGGTATAACGAGACGACAAGTGTTCTTCTTCATTGCAATCATTCCACCAAAGGTAAGTTTCTACAGATTTTTTTATTTGAGAATTTGTAGCATTTTTTTCTTCAGCTTTTTCAAGATTAGGGTTTTACCATTTTCGATATTTGTTGCATGATCTCAATTGCTATAATGGTTTTTGGGTAAAGGAGTCAGATTGATGGTTGACATACCAACACTGTGATGAATTCTCATTGTAATACCGAAATCTATTGATTATTCATACTGCATATCCCAAATCCGTTCATTTATGCCCTGTTGTTGATGACTTCCTTCAAAAATATTTGTTTATTTTTACATTGAATGTGTGATACTGAATCTTTACTGTCCTGGTCTACTAGGTTGGTTTAAAGATGGCTTTTGTCAATAAAATTGGGAATATTCTTAGACATGGTGTAGGCAAAAACACAAACTTGGAACTCTCTGCCTCAAATGGTTCACTTTTCCAGACTATAAGAAGCATGTCTTCGTCTAAGCTTTTCGTTGGGGGTGAGAAGATCTTTTTTTTTGTGTGTGTAGCTCTTGATATTTGTTCACTTCTTTTGTTTACTCTATAATTGTGTATTGTCTACTGCAGGTCTCTCGTATGGCACTGATGAAAGTTCTCTGAAAGAGACATTCTCTCAATATGGTGAAGTAATTGAAGGTACTTGGGTTACTGTTTATGCATTTCATTTAAAAGGGATGAATCACTGTGTAGTTGCAGCATTAGCTAATATCAAGTCTGTGGTGATTACTAATAGAAACAAGCTAGCACTCCCAATCATCATGGCATAGTGAATATGTAGAAGAAACAATTATTGTTTTGAATTAGTTACTAAGTGGAGTTCAAATTCATTTCTCCTATTAATGAAACAAGACATCTTTGGTCTGAATTGGACATGTTTCCTTATCAATTTAGTTCTTGGTGAAAGATCTAAATTCTAATGATCTATGAGACAGATCTGTGTGCAGTTTCTATGAGGCTAGCTTCTTTTGCTGTGTGTTATTTAACTCAACTTTGGAATAAACTATTTCCTCCCCCTTTGCAGCTAGAGTTATTCTGGATCGTGAAACTGGGAGGTCCAGAGGATTTGGTTTTATTAGTTTTCCATCAAGTGAAGAAGCAACAAGTGCCATGCAGGCCATGGATGGCCAGGTATGATGTTACTTCTAGTTGGAAAGGTATCCTTGTGAACACAAGCTACACAGATTTTTTTAGCAGTATCTGAAAAAGAAGAACTTGAACAGACCAATATGGATTTCATAGGGAAAGGACATCTTTACTTGTAATGCATATAGTTCAGAGGACAATATTTCACCGATATGACACTTTGTATCTGCATGGAACAGTGACATCTTTTAGTTTGTTTAATCAATTTCATGAAGTAATTATCGTCATCACTTTACAGAGTAAAACTATTTGTAGAGAGTGGGAATCTTCTTGATAATCCTATCGCTTGTAATTCCACTCGCTTAAATATCTGTATAGCTTACCTGTTGCACCTGTCCCACCAAACGTCCTACCAGTTCCATCTTGGGGTTGGGCGATCAATGTGATATTTACTAGCAAATTTAGCTCTCACTGGTCAATTTTGGTTTTATTTTAGTAACGGTTCTAAAGTAATTTATGCTTTGTAACTTTTTCAGGATCTTCATGGAAGACGGATAAAGGTGAATTATGCCACAGAAAAACGTCGTGATGGTTTTGGAGGTGGCTATGGTGGCGGTAACTATGGTGGAGAAGGTGGAAACTTTGCAGATGGTGGAGGTTATGCAGCCAGTAATTATGGAGGTGGAGGTGGTGGATTTTCTGGTGGCTACAATTCTCCTGGAGGAGGTGGCTACGGTAGCAGTAGTGGCTATAACTATGGTGGGGAAGGCAGAAATTTTGCAGGTTCTGGAGGTTACCAAACCAACAATTACAGTGGTGGATTTTCTAGTGGTCACAGTTCTGCTGGAGGCTACGGTAGCTATGGAGGTGGTAGTAGCAGCTATGGGAACAACAGTTCCCCTGTTGAGGGTGGCAACTACGGAAGCAGCACTCCAAACATCAATTATTCTGGTCAAGGCAGTAGTTTCTCAGGTGGTTATGGTGGTGGCAACAGTGGGAATGACTTTGGTGGAGCTCCTAGTAACAATAATAGCTTCGCTAACACGGGATTTGGTGGGAGATCTGAAGCATCATATAATGGAAGCCAAGAACAGGTTAGTGTAGATCAGGGAATTCAATCTGTAAATGAACATCTCGGAGAGGAAACATCAGAAGGGAACTACAGGGATGACGATGACGATGACGAACCAAAGGATTACGCCAACACCAGGGGCTGAAGAAATTTTTGGTATCAAGAAAATGTCTAGGACATGTTTGAGTCATGCGTGAATAAGATTAGTAATTCTGTACTATTGATATTTCCTTTTTAAGTATCAATAATACTCAGCTTATTTATATGGAATTTTGAATTGATCATTTCGTACTGGCAATATTTGCAAAGTGCATTTGTTTTTTTATCTGAGGATGTTAAATTCATTCAAGAATAGAAGATTGCATAACTAGCCAGAAAAAAGTAAGTGAAACCTAAGAAAGTTATCTTTTCTAATTTATGTAAATATGAAGTGTTTGGAGCCGAAAGGATAATTTTTTTTAAAAAGAAAAAAATGCTTAAAGGGCAACTGTTTTTTTTTTAAAAAAAAATACCAAAACGGACAACTCGCTGCTGCGCAGCCAGATCCTTTCAATTTTAACACCGTGAAATACGATAAAAAATTCAATCTTTCACGAGTAGCAATTTCATTTTTATTTTTTTTAAAATAATCATTCTTGAATCGCAGTGATTTCTTTCAAAAGAAATTTGTATACAATCGTTTTCTCCCCAATTGTAGCACTTAAACATTGAATCTTTTTTCATAAAATTCATTCTCTGCAATAATATATTAATAGTCAATTTTTGGTAACTAATTGTTTTATGTTATATTATATTTTATATTTTCAGTAGTAACAATTTTCTGTTTTAATAAAAAACAAATCAAACCACGTATGGTGAAAATTAACTCCATAGGAAGCAAATTATTATGGGCAACTTTCACATATAGCAAACAAAAAAATTCATATTTGTATGCTATAGCAAAGTTTGCATAATTACGCTCCATAGCAAACATAAAACTGTATAATTCGCTATACATATACAATTGTATAATTCGCTGGCCTAAATTGTATAATTCGCTGGCCTATTTCGCTGCAATTGTATAATTCGCTATCCTATTTCACTGCAATTGTATAATGCACAATTGTATGTATATTACATAATTATAAGTGTATAGCAAGAATATATATGTTTTTCTCTCGCTTTATACAAAAACAGAAACACAATATATACACTTCTGTTGTATAAAGCTAGAGAAAATTGTATTTCACTACAATTGTATAATTCGTTGGCCTTTTTCTCTGCAATATTTGTATAAAATTTGCATTTGTCTACAATTCAATTGAAGTAAAATGTTTGTAAATTGTATAATTAAGTGTATAACACGAAGATATATGTTTTTGCATTTGTATATACAATTTTCTCTCGCTTTATACAAAACAGAAACAGAATTATACGCTGTGTATAAAGCGAGAGAGGCGAGCAGAGAGTGGCGAGCGAGAATGGAAAAGTGGCGAGCGAGATTTTTGGGAGAGAGATGCCTGGCAAATTTTAGCTAACGTTTGTTATGGAGCACAATTAAATCAAACCCTAGCTACTCCATTTATTTTAGGTTATTAGTTTGCTATTATATACAATTTTCCCAATTATATTATTGGGGAGCTTTCACATATAGCCACTTAAGAATAGCCTAATTATTCTCCATAGCTATAGTTTGATAATTACAATTCGTAGCTTCATATTATAGGAAGGAGATAGGCGAGCGAAACTGGGAGAGAGAGGAGAGAAACGCGAGAGAGGAGACAAAAAGTGGGAGAGAGGTGAATAGTATATGTATATTGGTTAGATAATTGTATATTATACATATGTATTTGTATATATCGCAAGCGGGATTGAGAGAGAGAGGAGAGAGGCGAGCAAGATTGGGAGAGGGAGGATAAAGGCGAGCGATGTCGGGAGAGAGGTGAGCGAGAGTGGGAGAGAGGTGAATTGTATATGTATATTGGTTAGATTATTGTAATGCATTTGTATAAAAAGCAAGCGAGATTGGGAGAGAGATGAGATAGGCGAGCGAGATTGAGAGAGGCGAGCAAGAGGGGTTAGAGANCAATTGTATAATTCGTTGGCCTTTTTCTCTGCAATATTTGTATAAAATTTGCATTTGTCTACAATTCAATTGAAGTAAAATGTTTGTAAATTGTATAATTAAGTGTATAACACGAAGATATATGTTTTTGCATTTGTATATACAATTTTCTCTCGCTTTATACAAAACAGAAACAGAATTATACGCTGTGTATAAAGCGAGAGAGGCGAGCAGAGAGTGGCGAGCGAGAATGGAAAAGTGGCGAGCGAGATTTTTGGGAGAGAGATGCCTGGCAAATTTTAGCTAACGTTTGTTATGGAGCACAATTAAATCAAACCCTAGCTACTCCATTTATTTTAGGTTATTAGTTTGCTATTATATACAATTTTCCCAATTATATTATTGGGGAGCTTTCACATATAGCCACTTAAGAATAGCCTAATTATTCTCCATAGCTATAGTTTGATAATTACAATTCGTAGCTTCATATTATAGGAAGGAGATAGGCGAGCGAAACTGGGAGAGAGAGGAGAGAAACGCGAGAGAGGAGACAAAAAGTGGGAGAGAGGTGAATAGTATATGTATATTGGTTAGATAATTGTATATTATACATATGTATTTGTATATATCGCAAGCGGGATTGAGAGAGAGAGGAGAGAGGCGAGCAAGATTGGGAGAGGGAGGATAAAGGCGAGCGATGTCGGGAGAGAGGTGAGCGAGAGTGGGAGAGAGGTGAATTGTATATGTATATTGGTTAGATTATTGTAATGCATTTGTATAAAAAGCAAGCGAGATTGGGAGAGAGATGAGATAGGCGAGCGAGATTGAGAGAGGCGAGCAAGAGGGGTTAGAGAGTGGGAGAGAGGTGAATTTTATATGTATATTGTTTAAATAATTGTATATTATACATATGAATTTGTATATTCTTGTGAATTATACATACACAAATGTAGGTAATTATACAAACTCGAAAGTCAGCCCACATAATTAATGTATTATGTTAGTCGTGAGTGGTAATTATAGCAAACTATAGTTATGATGAGTAATTAAATAATATAAGTTTGCTTAACCGCGTAATTTTTCCATTATTATTCTTCCAACTAATTAAAATTTTGTGGGACAAAGGAAAAATAATTATATATATATATATATATATATATATATATAAAAATATAAATCTGAATCTAGAATCGCTGATGTGGCATGCCTCTAAGGGCTAGATTTTTATATATTTCTTTGTGTTTTTTTTTTTTGCTTTTTTTCATTTCAAAACATAAAATATTACTTAATATTTTTGCAGAATATTAAAGCATAGTATTTGATTATTCCATCATAAATCATTCACATAAAAGCTTTAGTTATCAATTTCTTACCTTAAAACATTTTTCTTAATTGTAAAATTTAAGAAGATTTATTCTTTACACTTAATTATAGAATTTGAAAAGTTTTTTAATATTAACTTTTGAATATTATATAAACACATACAATTAGATTGCTACATGCCGGAAATGAGATTGTTTGTAAAAGATGAAGGTCGGACGGATATGATAGTGTCGAGATAGCCATGGATTTCTGCGCGGCTGATTGAAGAAGATGACTAGATATGAAGTTTGGAAACCTCGGAAGCTCTTGTCATTCTTCTGCATTTGTTTATTTTTCTTTTTAATTATTGGGGATCGATCCACTTTTGGACTTGATGATAGTTGTACTACTTTTTAATTTGTTGATTCATAAACCTTGATGGGACATTTATTTTAATTTAAAAAAGGGAAAGAAACATATTAAACTTCTCATCATTATTATAATTTATTATTTTTCATATTTCTTTATTATTACCATAATTTATTTATTATATTAAATTATTTTTTCTACCTTCTATTTTTATAATTTTCTAAGTAAATATATTTAACTCTAATCCTTATTATCATAATTTAACATTATACCTTCTATTTCTATTATTGTTTAATATATATATATATATATATATATATTATTTACGTTTCCTTTTTATTACAATAAATATGTTCTACCCATTAATTTTCTCTCAATTAACCTCATTTAATTTGTTGTAAAATGTTGAAGAAAATTAAAATATTTTATTTTTCATCATTAATAAAACACTATTAGTTAATTTTCCTAAAACTTTTCTTTTCCTTATCCTAAATTTCTTTTATCTGATAAATCTTTATCACAATCATTTTCAAAAAAATTATATTTTTGTAATTTGTCATTTTTTTGTCAGAAATATATTTATAACTTATCTTTTAATTTTTAAATTTCATCTTTTTTTTTTAATGGAAAGATTTTAATTTTTTTTGTGAAAATAAATTTAATATATTATATATATAAACTACAAAAATAAAAGGTAAAAAGAGGAAATGAAGTGAGACTTCACAAACAATTACAAAGGCTATTAGTTAAATTTAAAAATAAATGTGTGAATGAAATCACTCACCTTAACGAAAATGATAAGATTTTGATGATATTTTGCCCATATTAAAAAAGCAGCGCATTTTACGATTCAACATAATATAAAAGATTTCGATTTTCATCCAGCAATCGCTACCAATGATGATTTCACCAAAATCCACTTCTGAAACAAAAATTGAGTTTGAACTGACATTAGAATTGTGTATCAAACAAATGAATGCATACTCATAAAAATCAACTTGAGAAATAAGAAAATAAAAATAAATAGTTATACACAACCCCTTAAAAATTAAGTTTTTTAAGCTCTCGAGTTCATCAACAGTTTTGAAATCATAAGAGATTCATTCTTACGAGAACATAAAAGTGATAAAATAAAATATAAACTCTACATTGTATCTTCGTTAATAACAATGTTATGTAGAAGTAGCAAGTCTGTATAAGTTGCTCTACTTTCGATGTGGATTTAGGCGGTCAATTACTTAATAGGCCACACTTTGTTTTATTTTAGATTTTAGCGCACAAGTAATTATTGTTGTTGTCCATTTTTTTTATTTTAGAAAAATAACCTATAATGCAATATGAAATATTCAATGAACTAATAAATAAGTTTGACTACAAAATTCTTTGATGAAGAATTATATTATTATAATAAATGAACTTACTTGAGAATACTTATAACGTATTACTATCATTTATGTGAGTCAAAACTTGAATAATAAAATCTCATGATCAAAAGATCCAAAAACTTAAGAAGATCAATACATATACAACATAATACTAATCTAAGAAACATATAAAATGATCAGTAAACGAGTAAGGATGCTAATTATAATCAAAATACTTAAATGAAATTATAATAAGCGCGAATACGCGCATGCATGCAAACACACAAGCACGCACGCATGTGTCAAATAACTTATGAGTACTCTTCATCATTAAAATTAACCTATAATAAATATTATCATTTAAACCTGTAGTAAATTGATTATACAAATGATGATTTACTATAGTATATTGATTAAACAAAAAGGTGGAAATAAGAAAATAACTTATTCATTTCTTGTTTTATTTAATTTATAAATACAAAAAGTAATATAATGAGAGTACTTCATAAGAAATTCTTTATACGTTTAGAATTATGAATAAATTAATTGGCATTATCTTGTGGGTCCAGCGCGTGTTGATATTTTTTTTTTAAGCTAGTGCCACGTAGGCTGAAAAGGGATGAAAAATTATTTATAAAATAAGTTCAGGAGATAATAGGACCTTAGAATAGTATAAGTGTTTCTCTCGGATTTCGGACATAGATTGGAGGGGGGGAGGTACTTATGCATTTTCCATTCTTATCAATCTGAAGTTCATGAGATAAATAGGATTACGACCTACCCATTAAAATTGGTCCAATTTTACCTTTTTGAATTCGATAAAAATTATTTATTTGGTATTTCAAAATTATACATTAATCGCATCATAGAAAATGAAGACTTCACAAACAAAAACAAAGGTTATTAGTTAAATTTAAAGATAAATGTGTGACTGAAATAACTCACTTTAACGAAAATGATAAGATTTTGATGATATTTTGCCCATATTAAAAAACAGTGCATTTTACAATTCAACATAATAAAAAAGATTTCGATTTTTATCAAGCAATCGCTTCCAATGATGATTTCACCAAAATCCACTTCTCAAACAAAAATTGAGTTTAAACTAACATTAAAATTAAGTATCAAACAAATGATGCATACTCATAGAAATCAACTTGAGAAATAACAAAATAAAAATAAATAGTTATACACACAACCCCTTTAAAATAATTTTTTTAAATTCTCGAGTTCATCAATAGTTTTGAAACCATAAGAGATTCATTCTTATGAGAACATAAAAGTGATAAAATAAAACATAAACTCTTTATTCTATCTTCGTTTATAACAATGTTATGTAGAAGTAGTAAGTCTGTATAAGTTGTTCTACTTTTGATGTGGATTTAGACGGTCAATTACTTAATATGCCACACTTTATTTTATTTTAGATTTTAGCGCATAAGTTATTATTTTGGTTGTCCCTTTTGTATTTTAGAAAAATAACATACAATGCAATATGAAATATTCAATGAACTAATAAATAAGTTTGACTATAATAGTCTTCGATTAGAAATATATTATTATAATAAATGAACTTACTTGAGAATACTTATAACGTCTTACTATCATTTATGTGAGTCAAAGCTCGAATAATAACATCTCATGATCAAAAGGTCCAAAACGTATGAGGAGCAGTACATATACAACATAATACTTGTGTAAGAAATATAAATGACCAGTAAACAAATAAAGATGCTCATTTTAATCAGAATACTTAAATTAAACTCTAATAAGCGCGCGCACACGCATGCACACAAATACACAAACACGCACGCACGCATGTGTCAAATAACTTATGAGTACTCTTTCATCATTAAAATTAACCTATAATAAATATTATCATATAAACCTATAGTAAATTGATTATAGAAAGGATCATTTCCTATAGTAAATTGATTATACAAAAGGTGAAAATAAAAAAACAACTTATTCATTTTTTGGTTTTATTTGATTTATAATACAAAAAGTAATATAATGAGAGTACTTTATAAGAAATTCTTTATACGTTTAAAATTATGAATAAATTAACTTAATTATTCATAATGAACATTTTGAAGGCATTAAGTACATAAGGAGACATTTAAAGTACTTTTTTAAGAATTGTATCAAAATACGTACATTTATATGTAATAAAAGAGTATTTAAAATTTAGAGATTATAAGAAATTATTCTAGTGTATAAATCATATAATATATAAAAAATAATTTAAATATTTATTCATTCAGGATGAGGATTGATTTGAGAAAAAAATCTATTTGTTGGTCTACTTTCTCTTTATAAAAATTGATAGAAGCCAGAAGGGCTAAGTTCATTATTTACTTAGTGTTTTAAATATTTAATATTCTTGATGAGATTTAATATTTTTTTCATGATTTATCTTAAATTTGTTTTAATTTATTTTAATCTTATTAATCTGAGCTTCATGAGATGAGTCGGATTACGATCTATCCATTAAAATTGATCTAATTTAGCATTTTTGAATTTCATATTCCAAAATCTCACTATTGCATTCATTGAACTTTTTGTTAACTTAATTTTAAAACTCAAATATTATTGACGAGATTTAATATACTTTTTTCATGATTTTTTCTAAAATTGCTTTGATTTATTTTAATCTTATCAATCTGAGTTTATGAGATGAATAGGATTACGGCCTATACATTAAAATTGGTCCAATTTTACCTTTTTAAATTTGATAAAAATTACTTATTTTGTATTTCAAAATTTTATATTAATCGCATCATAGAAAATGAAGTGAGACTTCACAAACAAATACAAAGGCTATTAGTTAAATTTAAAAATAAATATGTGATTGAATTCATTCACCTTGACAAAAATGATAAGATTTTGATGGTATTTTGCCATATTAAAAAAACAGCACATTTTACAATTTAACAGAATATTGAAGATTTCGATCTTCATCAAGCAGTCACTTCCAATGACAATTTCACCAAAATCCACTTCTGAAAAAAAAAATTGAGTTTAAACTAACATTTAAATTAAGTATTAAACAAATGAATGCATACTCATAAAATTCAACTTGAGAAACAAGAAAATAAAAAAGCATAGTTATACACACAACACCTCAAAAATAATTTTTTGAAGCTCTCGAATTCATCAACAGTTTTGAAACCATAAGAGATTCATTCTTACGAGAACATAAAAGTGATAAAATAAATATAAACTCTTATATTATCTTCGTTTATATCAATGTTATGTAGAAGTAGTAAGTCTGTACAAGTTGTTGTACTTTCGATGTGGATTTAGACGGTCAATTACTTAATAGGCCGCACTTTATTTATTTTAGATTTTAGCGTATAAGTAATTATTGTGGTTGTTCATTTTTTTTTATTTTAGAAAAATAACCTATAATGCAATATGAAATATTCAATGAACTAATAAATAAGTTTGACTACAACAGACTTCGATAAGAAATTATATTATTATAATAAATGAACTTACTTGAGAATACTTATAACGTCTTACTATCATTTATGTGAGTCAAAACTCGAATAATAACATCTCATGATTAAAAGGTCCAAAAGTTATAAAGATCAATACATATAAAACATAATACTAGTTTAAGAAACATATAAAATGACCAGTAAACGAGTAAGGATGCTCGTTTTAGTCCGAATACTTAAATGAAATTCTAGTAAGCGCACATACACGCACGAACGCACGCTCGCACGCAAGCACGCACGCGTGTGTCAAATGACTTATGAGTCCTCTTTTCATCATTAAAATTAACCTATAATAAATATTCTCATATAGACCTATAGTAAATTGATTATACAAAAGATCATTTACTATAGTATATTGATTAAACAAAAAGGTGGAAATAAGAAAATAACTTATTCCTTTTTTTGTTTTATTTAATTTATAAATACAAAAAGTAATATAATGAGAGTACTTCATAAGAAATTATTTATACGTTTAGAATTATGAATAATTAACTTAATTATTCATAATGAACATCTTGAAGGCATTAAGTACATAAGGAGACATATTTAAAGTACTTTTTTAAAAATGTATCAAAGTACGTACATTTATATGTAATAAAAGTGTATTTGAAATTTAGAGCATATAAGAAATTATTCTAGTATATAAATAATCTAACATATAAAAAATCAATTTAAATATTAATTCATTCTGGATGAGGATTGATTTGATTGAGTTTAGAAAAAAAATCAATTTGTTGGTCTACTTTCTCTTTATAAAAATTGATGGAAGGGAAAAGTTTATTATTTACTTAGTTTTAAAAAATTAAATATTCTGACGAGATTTAATATTATTTTCATGATTTATCTTGAATTTGCTTTAATTTATCTTAATCTTATTAATCTAAAGCTCACGAGATGAGTTGGATTACGATCTATCCATTAAAATTGGTTCAGTTTAGCCTTTTTGAATTTGATAAAAAAAATTATATGATATTCCGAAATTTTACTATCGTATCCATTAATCTCATATAGAAAATGAATCGAGACTTTTTGTTTACTTAATTTTAAAAATCAAACATTATTGACGAGATTTAATATTTTTTTCCATGATTTATCCTAAATTTGCTTTGATTTATTTTATTTTTATCGGGAAAATGCCCAAGTACCTCCGTACCTTTGCCTGAAATCTTAGAGACAATTATACTATACTAAGGTCCTATTACCCCTTTGAACTTGTTTTATGAATAATTTTCTATCCTTTTCGGCCTACGTGACACTATCTTGTGGGCCAACATGTGTTGACATTTTTTTTCAAGCTAGTGCCACGGAGAACCAAAAGGGTAGAAAATTATTTATAAAATAAGTTCATGCGGTAATAGGACCTTAGTATAGTATAAGTATGTCTTTTGAATTTCGAGCATAGGTTGGGGGAAGGGGTACTTATGCATTTTCCCATTCTTATCAATCTGAAGTTCATGAGATGAATTGGATAACGACCTACCCATTAAAATTGGTCCAATTTTACATTTTTGAATTTGATAAAAAATATTTGTTTGGTATTCCAAAATTATACATTAATCGCATCAAAATGAAGTGAGACTTCACAAACAAAAACAAAGGTTATTAGTTAAATTTAAAAATAAATGTGTGACTGAACTCACTCACCTTGACGAAAATGATAAGATTTTGATGGTATTTTGCCCATATTAAAACAACAGCACATTTTACGATTCAACAGAATATAAAAGATTTTGATTTTCATCAAACAATCGCTTCTAATGATGATTTCACCAAAATTCACTTTTGAAATAAAAATTGAGTTTAAACTGACATTAAAATTAAGTATCAAACAAATGAATGCATACTCATAGAAATCAACTTGAGAAATAAGAAAATAAAAATAAATAGTTATACACACAACCCCTTTAAAATAATTTTTTTAAGCTCTCGAGTTCATCAACAGTTTTGAAACCATAAGAGATTTATTCTTATGAGAACATAAAAGTGTAAAATAAAACATAAACTCTTTATTTTATCTTCGTTTATTGTAGAAGTAGTAAGTCTGTATAAGTTGTTCTACTTTTGATGTGGATTTAGACGGTCAATTACTTAATAGACCAAAATTTATTTTATTTTAGATTTTAGCGCGTAAGTAATTATTGTGGTTGTCCTTTTTTATTTTAAAAAAATAACCTACAATGCAATATGAAATATTCAATGAACTAATAAATAAGTTTGACTACAATAGTCTTCAATGAGAAGCTATATTTTTATGATAAATGAACTTACTTGAGAAAACTTCTACTGTCTTACTATCAATTATGTGAGTCAAAACTCGAATAATAACATCTCATAATCAAAAGGTTCAAAACGTATGAAGAGCAACACAAATATAACATATAATGCTTGTGTAAGAAACATATAAAATGACCAGTAAACAAATAAATATGCTCATTTTAGTCAGAAGACTTAAATGAAATTCTAATAAGAGCGCACACACACGCACGCACGCGCACCGCACACATGCGTGTATCAAATAACTTATGAGTACTCTTTCATCATTAAAATTAACCTATAATAAATATTATCATATAGACCTATAGTAATTGATTATAGAAAATATCATTTACTATAGTAAATTGATTATACAAAAGGTGGAAATAAAAAAAACAACTTATTCATTTTTTGTTTTGTTTGATTTATAAATACAAAAAGTAATATAATGAGAGTACTTTATAAGAAATTCTTTATACATTTAAAATTATGAATGAATTATCTTAATTATTCATAATGAACATTTTGAAGGCATTAAGTACATAAGGAGACGTATTTAAAGTATTTTTTAAAAATTGTATCAAAATACGTACATTTATATGTAATAAAAGAGTATTTAAATTTAGAGCTTATAAGAAATTATTTAAATTTAGAGCTTATAAGAAATTATTTTAGTGTATAAATCATCTAACATATAAAAAATCAATTTAAATATTAATTCATTCCGGATGAGGATTGATTTGATTGAGTTGAGAAAATAATCAATTTGTTGGTCTACTTTTTCTTTATAAAAATTGATAGAAGGGCAAAGTTCATTATTTACTTAGTTTTGAAAATTAAATATTCTTGACGAGATTTCATATTTTTTTCATGATTTATGTTAGATTTGCTATAATTTATTTAATCATTTCAATTTGAGCTTCACGAGATGATCGGATTACGATCTATCCATTAAAATTGATCCAATTTAGCCTTTTTGAGTTTGATAAAAAAAATTATTTGATATTCCAAAATCTTACTATTGTATCCATTGAACTTTTTGTTTACTAATTTTAAAATAAAACATTATTGACGAGATTTAATTTTTTTTCATGGTTTATCCTAAATTTGCTTTGATTTATTTTAATCTTATCAATCTAAGTTCATGAGATAAATTGGATTACGATCTATCCATTAAAATTGGTCCAATTTTACCTTTTGAATTCGATAAAAAAAATATTTATTTGGTATTTAAAATTTTATATAATCGCATCATAGAAAATGAAGTGAGACTTCACAAACAAATACAAAGGCTATTATTTAAATTTAAAAATAAATATGTGACTGAAATTATTCACCTTGATGAAATGATAAGATTTTGATGGTATTTTGCCTATATTAAAAAAGCAGCACATTTTACAATTCAACAGAATATAAATGATTTCAATTTTCATCAAGCAATCCCTTTCAATGACGATTTCACCAAAATTCACTTTTGAAATAAACATTGAGTTTAAACTAACATTTAAAAATTAAGTATTAAACAAATGAATGTATACTCATAAAATTCAACTTGAGAAATTAGAAAATAAAAATACATAGTTATACACACAATACCCCAAAAAAAAATTTTGTAAGCTGTCAAGTTCATCAACAGTTTTAAAACCATAAGAGATTCATTCTTACGAAAACATAAAAGTGATAAGATAAAATATGAACTCTTTATTGTATTTTCATTTATATCAATGCATGTTACGTAGAAGTAGTAAGTCAATACAAGTTTTTGTAATTTCGATGTAGATTTAGACGGTCAATTACGTAATAGGCCACACTTTATTTTATTTTAGATTTTAGCGCATAAGCAATTATTGTGGTTATTCATTTTTTTATTTTAGAAAAATAACCTATAATGCAATATGAAATATTCAATGAACTAATAAATAAGTTTGACTACAACAATCTTCGATGAGAAATTATATTATTATAATAAATGAACTTACTTGAGGATACTTATAACGTCTTACTATCATTTATCTGAGTCAAAACTCGAATAATAACATCTTATGATCAAAAGGTCCAAAACTTATGAAGATCAATTTACATACAACATAATACTAGTATAAGGAACATATAAAATGACCAATAATCATATTACTTAAATGAAATTCTAATAAGCGCACATACACGCACACACGCACGCTCGCACGCAAACATGCATGCACGCTCGCACGCAAACATACACGCACGCGTCTGTCAAATAACTTATAAATACTCTTTCATTATTAAAATTAACCTATAATGAATATTATCATATACACTTATAGTAAATTGATTATACAAAAGATCACTTACTATAGTAAATTGATTATACAAAAAGGTGGAAATATAAAAACAACTTATTCATTTTTTGTTTTATTTGATTTATAAATACAAAAAGTAATATAATGAGAGTATTTCATAAGAAATTCTTTATATGTTTAAAATTATGAATAAATTAACTTAATTATTCATAGTGAATATCTTAAAGGCATTAAGTAAATAAGGAGACATATTTAATATACTTTTTTTTTAAAAAAATGTATCAAAATATGTACATTATTATATGTAATAAAAGAGTATTTGAAATTTAGAGCGTATAAGAAATTATTCTAGTATATAAATCATCTAACATATAAAAAATTAATTTGAATATTAATTCATTCTGGTTGTGGATTGATTTGATTGAGTTGAGAAAAAAATCAATTTGTTGGTCTACTTTCTCTTTATAAAAATTGATAGAAGGCAAAGTTCATTATTTACTTTAGTTTCAAAAATTAAATATTTTTGATGAGGTTTAATATTTTTTCATGATTTATCCTAGATTTGCTTTAATTTATTTTAATTTAATCAATCTGAGCTTCACGAGATGAGCCGGATTATGATCTATCCATTAAAGTTGGTCCAATTTCCCTTTTTGAATTTGATAAAAAAGATTATTTGATATTTCAAAATTTTACTATCATATCCATTAATCTCATCATAGAAAATTAATCGAGACTTTTTGACGAGATTTAATATTTTTTTTCCATGATTTATCCTAAATTTGCTTTGATTTATTTTAATCTTATCAATCTGAAGTTCATGAAATGAATAGGATTACAGCCTACTCCTTTATTATATCTTCGTTTATAACAGTGCTATGTAGAAGTAGTAAGTCTGTATAAGTTGCTCTGCTTTTGATGTGGGTTTTAGACGGTCAATTACTTAATAGGCCAAACTTTATTTTTAATTTAGATTTTAGTGCATAAGTAATTATTATGATTGTCCATTTTTTTTACACTAAAAAAATAACTTGTAATGCAATATGAAATATTCAATGAACTAATAAATAAGTTTGACTACAATAGTCTTCGATGAGAAAATATATTATTATAGTACATGAACTTACTTGAGAATACTTATAATGTCTTAATATCACTTATGTGAGTCAAAACTCGAACAATAACATCTCATGATCAAAAAGTCCAAAACTTATAAAAATCAATACATATACTAATATAAGAAACATATATAATGATGACCAGTAAACGAATAAGAATGCTTATTTTATCAGAATACTTAAATGAAATTCTAATAAGTGCACATACACGCATACACGTACGCTGTACGCACGCACGCACACTCGCACGCAAGCACGCACGCATGTATCGAATAGCTTATGATTACTCTTTCATCATTATAATTAACCTATATTAATATTTTCATATAGACCTATAGTAAATTGATTATACAAAAGATGATTAACCTCTTGAATTGTAATTTTTATGTAATAACCAAATCTCTTAGACTAATGATTTAGCCTTCAATTATTAGTTTTCGACTTATTATATGACTTCATTTTCGACTTATTAATGTATATTTTACCCATATTTTATTATATTTTTTATCACTCATTCAACTTATTAAAATATGAACGAATTATTAAAATATGGGCTCATTTTACTGGCACTATGCCAACATATATCTTATAGGTTGGTCTTTCATTTTTGCTCCTCAAATTAGTGGACTTTTAAGTTTTGCCCATGGGCTGAAGTACTCTTGGTTATGATCTAGTAATAGCAAAATAGACAGGTAGTTTTGTTTCAAGGAAGCTTATATTGTACTACCAACATTGTAAGAAACATACGTGTATTTATTACATTTCCTCTTAGGTGATATAAATTGATCTATCATAAAACTAAAAAAAGTTATTTTTAAAAATTAAAAAAAAATTGTTTTTAAAATTTTAAAAAATGATAAAATTATGATTTTAGATATCAATATTTATATTACTTCAAACTTACGACATTAAGAATAATTGATTTAGGCTGCATGCATGGCCAAATTTTTAATGACCTAAGTTTGTTTTTTAAAAAAAGAAAATCATTTTTTTAACTTTAAAAAAGGGTATCAAATATTAATGGGAACCTTTTATTACTTCATAAATAGAATACATAATCTTACTCAACTATACAAATGATTAAATAGGCAAATTCGTCCTACATGGCACCCTGCATTGAAATTTTGTGTTTTATGTGGCGTCCTACATGTATTATGTCATGCAGGACATATGTGTCTACTTATTCAATTTTATACATGTTTAAGTGCCTATTTGTGCATACTCAAAGTTGAAGGGCATAGTTATCCGCTGAAGATAAGTTAATGATCATATTTATGTATTATGCTCAGATATAAGACAATACTACCTCCATCCCATATTAATTGATTTCAATTTTGCATCGTGTTTAAGAAGTCACAAATAAGAAAATGATTTTACTAATTTATCCCTTAAAAAACTTTGAAATTTTTACAAACAAATGTGAATACTTTTCAAAAGAATTAATTGCAAGAGTAATATAATAATAAGAACTTAATTAGTGTTTTTTTGATTTAATAAAATAATTAATTAATATGAAAGAATTACATTTAGTAAGATGATCAACTAATTAAGAGACGGAAAAAGTAACAATGAACTCTTGAAAAAAATAAATTTATTTCATCATAATCTAGTAAGTGGTTATGTGTTTTGTACTTTTTTAGTCCTAGAGTTTACCGTAAGCGAAAAAATAATACTGCGTTAGTAGTAAGCGAAAAAATAATACTGCGTTAATAGTAAGCGGTAAAATAAAAATTGACAGTTCATGGATTACAAATTATATAAAGGTAAAATAATCGTCAAGCTGGAATAGCTCAGTTGGTTAGAGCGTGTGGCTGTTAACCACAAGGTCGGAGGTTCAAGCCCTCCTTCTAGCGTTTTTTTTCTTTTCTTTTGCCCCATTTATGGACAATTGACCCACCCAACCCAAAACCTTAAACCCTAGTTCGACCCGTCGACGAAACCTTAAACCCTAATTCCACCCGCAACGAATTTGCCCGTGAACGTCTCTACCCTCACACTACGCACCCTTCTCTCTCTCTACACATACTTTTTTAATGGCGGGTATGGACATTGATGGCAACGTTGAAGAGGCTGCAAGGCGTGTACAGGTCCGGTTCGTCACGAAGTTGAAAGCACCCTTTAAGGCTCCGCCTACTTCTATTGCTATTCCCTCTAATCTTACCCGATTGGGCCTCTCTTCCATCGTCAACAACCTCCTTAAAGCCGGTAACTTTTAGTTCTAACTGATTTTGTTAAGTGGAATGTGCTTATAGTTTGGGACTTGGATGTGGTTGATTGATTGGTTGTGTCATTATGTTTTGAGTTTATATGGAAGTGGATTTATTTTTTGTTTTAGAGAAGTTAATTATAATTACAGAGGATATGGTCGTTGATACTGAAATAGATGTTTGTGGGTTAGAGTGGTTGTTGTATATAGCTCATGTTAATCGTCAATTTGGCTTAATTGATTGGTTTAACTCACTTGTTTAAGCTATGAGCTAGTAAATTGCTGTTTGTTAAGCTACAATGACAAGTTGAATAGGTTGTTGGTTTTGGTACGAGAGCTTTGTTATTATGGGTTAACGGTGCCATAATTGAGTAACTTAGAAATGAATCTATGAAAATGCATATTGTGTCTAAATTTGGGATCATATATAGAAGAGGGGGTTTCATATTTAATTAAATAAAGGACCTGATCTTATGTATAATGGACTAGCACTGTACTATCTGCCCAGTGATTTTGCTATTTGTGTTTTTACTAGTATGCTTACCTGTTTGCCATTTGATTTTATTAGGAAACGATGATTGGAATCCCGAGCCTTTTGATTTTCTCATTGATGGGGAACTGGTCCGCATGTCACTTGAAGAGTTTCTCCTTGCCAAGGGCATTTCAGCTGTAAGTTTCTTTCCTGAAATAACTTCCTGACTGCTTGAATGATCACAGTTCCAGTTGTACTGTTTTGTTTCTTCAGACCAACAAAAATAAAAAAATGCTTACGGAAGCTGGTTTTAATCTTGTTTCCAAACTTATAGAATGGACTGTTTTGTCTCTTCAGACCAACTCAATGAAAAAGATACTTAAGGAAGGGGGTTAGTCTTGTTTCCAGAAAAAAAAAAAAACGTAAAATGAACTCTGTACATTTGTGTAAACATTGATTTTAGACACGAAAACAGAAGTGTATTAGTGGCCCGAGCTCGAGGTGAACTTGTACCAACATCTGGATTAGCTCAAATGTTGTCCCTCGTTGCTTGGATTTCGTTCTGATTCCACAAAGTATCTACTGGCCGCTGCTAGTGCGATTATTTGTTCGCATTATTTAGTAGGTTTTGTTCTTTATATGCTTGCAATTGTATCTCTAATTGGAGTTTCAAAGTTGTAGAAAAATCTAAAGTATTAACAGCTCTGTTTTTAAATTGTAGGTTGTAACAATAAATGCAAAAAATTGTAGTCAGTGTAGTTTAATGACAAAAATTTTTCTTTCTGGAAATGATTAGATAACCGAGTTATACTTATGAGGCGATTTGAAATAATTTTACGTATTGCAAAAAGATATACACACCTGAAGGTTCTAGAAGTACTGTTACTCTGTAATTCTAGTTCCCTCCTAGTTGTTTTTCTTATGTTCTTGTTCACTAGCCAGAAGTGGCTTCTTTCAGAGTCACAAACCATTGAGATTTTTGACAATATATTTCACTTATGTTATTATACGTTTATTCAGTGGTTCTTCTACTCATCTTTCTTCCAACTGTTTTCTATATCTTTTACAGGAGAAAATATTGGAGATTGAGTACATTAGAGCTGTGGCTCCGAGAAAAGAAGAAGAGCCATCTTTGCATGACGATTGGGTCAGTGCAGTTGATGGTTCTAATTCCAAGTAAGCATGAGTGTGAAATTTGTTTTTCTAGAATCTCAGTTTGATCCTTGTAATTTTTACCGCCTTGTATATCATTCTTTGTTTAATATATTTAAGATTTGGTGGTTGTATGCTAACTTTACTGAAAGACAATATTGGTTTATCCTAGCCAAAAAATAAAATAAAATAGAGCCAGCATAATATAACTAAATGGAGTGTTTGCATTTCTCTGGTTATTGTTTCTCTGTACCCCATTCTCCAGGTGTTTTGCATTCACATCACTCATTATATCTTTTACTCACTAGATTGATAAGGACAACATTGTTTTATATAATTACATTATGCTGCTATTGTCCCCTGTGTTTTGAAGGTAAATTTCATCCTCCATGTGCTTTTCCCCCCTAAATATTGGATGGTGACCGTTAATAATGTACTTAAAGGTCTTCTTTGCATACAATCAACTATTGCCTTAGTTGACAAGATGTGAATATTTGTGATCTGACAGGTTTGTTGTGACTGGATGTTATGATGGTTTTGGAAGGTAACCTACTGAATTTTTACTCTTATGCTAATCTTTTTTTTTGGTTATTGTATCAACCTAACATTTGATAGTGCTAATCAGAATATGGAAGGCTGCTGGATCTTGTACGCATCTACTGGAGGGCCATACTGATGCAATTACTTCTGTTTGTGTTGTCAAAACAAGAGGTATCAGTGGGATATCTCAGTTGCTCATTGTCTAGCATTAGGCCTTATCGTCTGCTGCCGTTATCATTTACCTTGACACTATGTGCATACTCCCACATCACTTGCTCTTGATATTTCTTTTTTCTTTTTAATATTTCTTGTTGATATCCATTCTATTAACTTGCCTTGCAATACCGGAATCTACTGGATACCAAAAACTTTTACAGCATTACATCAGTATGGAGATATAGTTTGAATTTTCCTGGATATGTACTTCTGTGCTTCATTTCTTCTGGAATTCTGTCTTTTTTTTAATCATGCTTATACCTTTTATTTTCTGTAGTGGCTCAAAATGATGCTGATCAAATAGTCGCTACGGCTTCCAAGGATAGGACACTGCGTCTCTGGAAGGTAAATGATGTGCCTGTGCTCCTTATAGCTCACTGCCTAATTCGTAATCTTCCCCTAATTAGTATTGTTTGGCTAAAAAGTTTGATGCAGATGAGTCTTCGGATCAGATAAAGAGGATTAGAGCCTTTAAGATTTTACATGGACATAATGCCTCCGTCCAAAGTGTTGCAGCAAATCCTACTGGAGAAATGGTCATGCATCTCTTCACTTAATTGATCATTTAAGGCTTTTGATTATGAAATTGATTCTAAGAACTCTTACTGAATCCCAGTATTTATTGCATTGACAGGTGTGTTCAGGGTCCTGGGATTCCCAAATAGCGTTGTGGCAAGCAAGTGGCTCAGATACAGGTGACATCATTTCAGTCAAGAAAAGGAAGAAGAATGCCGATGAGGAGGATCCTCAAGTAGAAGTATGACTACATTTCTCCTAGGTTAAAGACAGAAGGATACATATATTTCATTCCACATAGTGTATAAAAATCCATTATCTGTTTAATAAGGATAACATCTCTGTTCTAAGTTCTAACTTCTACCTTATCCAGAAAAAGGATAATGTGTCGGTTCCCAAAAGCAGTGAAAAAGGAGGAAAAAATAGTTCATGGATGCAATTACTATTTTGATTTCAAAAACTTCCTGTGCAAAACATACACGTAAAAAACTCTCTACTTTTACTTTTTCACAAATCCTCTTCAACCCTGAATCCTAGTTCACATCCTTTTCCATCCTACCTCTTATGTGCTACATCCATTCAATTGTCCCAACCTTCTTCCTGGAGTGCCTCCAATGTGTCTGTTCCCAAAAACAGTAAAAAAAGGAGGAAAGAACAGTTCATGGCTGCAGTTACTGTTTGATTTCAAAAACTTCCCAGTGCAAGACATAGACGTAAGAAACCATCTACTTTTACTTTTTTCTCAAATCCTCTTCAACCCTGAATCTTAGTTCACATCCTTTTCCATACTACCTCTTATATGCTACAGCAATTCAATTGTTCCAACCTTCTTCCTTCAGCGCCTCCAACTTTCTGTTGATACTTCTTCTGTTCCAAATTATTGATATAGTTTGAACTGACATGCAGTTTAAGAAAGAAATGAAGACTTTAGGAACTTGTGGTCTAAAATACGACATAACTGGCTATAAGTTTTTTGAAACTTGTAGCCTTAAACATACCGCCATTTAACTGGAACTAGAGGGAGTATGTCTTCTTCTTCCTTCCCCCTCCCTGCTATCCCTCTCTGATCCCTAACTTCCTCCCTTGTTCTTTATTACCACCTTATTGCCATTATATTCTTCTTTTCAATGTTGTTTCAGCAACAATTTTGTGCCAGTCAAATGTGTCTCTGACTTTCTATGTTATGTCTCATTGACAATTGATATAGATTAGCAAATCTTGTGTCCGTTTTGGTGAAAGACAAAAAAAGAAAAACCTTTTGATTTCCTCAAATGACTATGTTCATCAATGCATTTGAAGGGTCAAAATATTTTGAAATTGATTTTTGAAATATGTCGTGTCTTTGACTAGGAGGAGAGGTGTTATCTCTTATTATATCACTCTAAGTTGCTTTGTCTATGTTCTCTCTCTTTTTTGTCTCTTCCTTTTCTATTGTTTTCTCTTTTATTTTTAATTTTCTTCAATGTTTGTTATCATAATCTTGTTCTCAAAAAGTTCTATCACATCTTATGATCTCAGGAGGAGGCTAAATCTACACTTGTAGGACATACACAGTGTGTGTCGTCTGTGGTGTGGTCACAAGATGAAACAATTTATTCAGCATCATGGGATCACTCTATAAGAAGATGGGATGTTGAGATGGGCAAGGATTCATTGAACCTGGTGACATGCCGTCTCTTTTCTCTTGTTCTTCCAGTCATATCTCTACTGTCCTGTGCATGTAGGCTAGTATTTCCTAAAACTATATACATATGGATTGTGGAGGGGGGCCAAAACAAATTTTCCACTTGCAGAATATGAAATTATGAAATTTTTGTGGAAGGTGTAACCCATACATATTCTTTTCCTACTGATATTGCTTTCACTTTCTGTCAGAGATAACATTTCTCTTTGGGTCAACAATCATATTTTAAAAATTACCTCATCATGATGAGTAGCTGGTTTTGAGCCTTTTTAATGCCAAGAATATAGTTTTTTTTAGTATATTTGTTGAGAACTATAAACTGTTTTGTCCTAGAAGTATGGATAATGACCACCTTCCTCTTCAACAGTATTGCGACAAAGTTGTTAATTGCCTTGATGTTGGAGGTGAAGGTTCTTCCCTCATTGCTGCTGGTGGTTCTGACCCCGTTCTTAGGATATGGGATCCCCGCAAACCAGGTTTCTTTCTTTTTCTGTCCAACTTGCAGAAGCACTTTTGAACACACCCTTGAAACTTTAATCCCTGTTTCTCTGTTTGAATTGTTCAAGTAACTGACGACCTTACATCACACAATGATATACAAAAAAAACTTTTTCATTATCACTCCAGGTTCTTCGGCACCTGCCTATCAGTTCTCATCACACGGTTCTTGGATATCCGCCTGCAAATGGCATGAAAAGTCACGATTTCACTTGGTTTCTGCATCTTATGATGGGAAAGTAATGTTATGGGACTTAAGAACTGCGGTTAGTGCTATACCTCTGATGTTTCTATAATGATTAGTATGTTATACAAGCACTCACATTTTCCATTCATGGGAAAAACAATTTGTATTGCAGTGGCCCCTTGCTGTCATTGATACTCACAAGGACAAGGTGCTACTGTTTGCCTTCTAAGAACTGGTTTTAGAGTATTTGTTCATTACATTAGAATTTGCTAAACATTAGTCTGTCAATACAGGTATTGTGTGCGGATTGGTGGAAAGGTGAAAGTGTAATCAGTGGTGGGGCTGACTCGAAGCTTTGCATCTCTTCCGATGTTTGTGTGTTGTGATTAGAGGTAAATTACTCTATTTTTGCAGTAGAGTTTGAAGAGGAAAATATTTTTCACAGCCTAGTTAGGTGGAGTAGAACACAAATTATTTGGAAAAAAAGGAATACAACGCATGTATGGTTAAGTTTTCTGTGTATCAAAGTTGTGATAGGACAGGGCAACATTATATGCAGAGAGTAGAGCTTGATGTGTTTTGCTGACTTTGAAGCACTCTATCATTTGATTGACCTGTTGGTAGTTGTGACAATTGTTCATTTGGCAGAAGTTGTACTCTTGGCGCGGGTGACAAAAGTTAGTTTGTGCGAACAGGAATTGGCCAAGTATATGATTAGAACTTTTGTTCTGTCAGGACAGATTCTCCCCTGTTTCCGATATTGTGCTTCAAAAGATGATGCAATTTTGCGTAGGGAGAATCGGCTGGGTCAAGCTGGAGTTGGAAATGGTTTGTATTATATATTCCTGCTAGGCTAAAATGAATTGAAGCTCATTTTTTTTGGGTGCCTAGTGAGTTTGCAATACAAATATATCCCAGGAGAATTTTCAAAGGATCTTATAAAGTCACCTAGAACTGTATTCTATTTAAGCAACCATTCGTACCAATTTATCTGGAATTAACTATATGATTATCAAAATTTTATTTTAGAGATTGGAGCCGTTGCCTTTTTTACCCTTTTTTTCTCCTATCTTTTTGAAAGATGCCTCAAACAGTCCTGAGTTTTGTGTGAAAATGGATTGTTTTAACACACTTGTGTTTTTTTTGTCAATGGAGGTGAGTTTATTACCAAAACAGATATGTACAGTACATGTGAAAGTAGTAAGGCCTTCCTTTTTTATTTCTTAGTAAGGTTTGAGTTTCTCAAATATACGACCAGCTCGATTTATTGCAAGGAATATGCAACACTACTGCTACTACCAGTATGAACTAACAAAGTTTACCACTTACATCGTGTATTGCAATCGGCATCATATACGTTGAGTGGATTTGGTTGTATGTACCATTCGAAATGGTGCAAAACAATAATGTGCATTGTTTACGTCAACAAAATATGCAGCTCTCGTGTATATTTTATGGATCTTTTGCCAGGGTAAGAAACTGAAAAAATAATTAGGGAGTAATCGTTAGTTACCTTAATAATTGCGACAAGGTTCAGCATAAGATCCTATTTTTGTTCAAAATCCGTCCTTGAGAGGATGCCAAAGCAAAATTCTTACCGGGGTGTAATCAAAGTGAACTCAATAATTTCAGCCATTGAGGATCAAGTATTGACAAATCTCGACTCCAAAATCGAGTTTTAGCTATTCAATACAATAATAAAATATTAAATGGAATTTGAGAAGATAGAGTGCATATAGCTTTGTTCTTGCTTTTGAAGGTAATTATATTGTTTTCTCGGCCCAAGGCTCAATCTACTCATTGTAAGTGACTCGTATTCTCCCAAACTTGTTTGTCCTACCTCTAAGTCATCACACAACATTAACAAACGTTCATTTCAATATTCTCATATAATTTGATATTTTTAATTGCTTGATACAACATAAGTGGTTGGTTCGACCAGCTGTGCTAGGCGGGTTAATAACCGTAGATACTGGATTAGAAAAGCACACGAACAATCATCAGATAGTACAATTTGATACGCGACGACTCCCACAACTTTTATTATATATATGGAGACGCGAAAGAGACTATTCTAATAGGTCAGTCATTTTCCCACGCACATATATTTTGAATTTCTTATGTGTTTTGAAATATCAAGATGATGACCGATTACGTCTTCGTTTTCTTTTTTAGAAAAAATAATTATGGCTAGGGTTTCTGATTATCTCTTGAACTAGTCCTTGGAGTTCTTCTGTATTAGTGGAATTATTTTGTATTGGAATCGTTAACGTATGAGTTAGGGTTTTTGCGGGAAGTTGGATTTATTGACTATTTAGGGATTTAACTGTTCTTATAATCTGATTGTGTTTGCTGTGCTCTGCTATTTGGGATTTCAGAAAAAAAGTAATGTGGGACTACAACATGCATACTGAAAAAAAAAATTATATGTCAAGAATCAAGATTGAGTGCACAGACATCTCCTTCCATTCGTTCCTTTTGATACACCAATAACCTTTGTTATTAGATGAATAGATGATATCTCTAGCCACCGAGGATTTCAGTTGAATACAATAGTTTGGTCAAAACTATGTATTTATTTCAAGAAATTTATTGAAATTGTGTAATTATTCATTTAGTCCAAATATAAGAATCCCAAATCTATAAGCTTCAAATCCGGACTCTAATTGACACCTTTTCTAAGTATACTCATTTCTCTACAGACCAGAGGTTATACAATTTATACGGGCAACTACGACAGTAATATCAATGTTAACAAAGAACAGTATCCTTTCTATTGTGAACCAACTGAAAATATGTTCAAGTAGAAAGCAGCTGGAATCCCTTTACTCTTTGATGCTAAAGAATGGTGCAACCAAAGACTGTTTCTTGATGAACCAGTTCATCGCTACATGTTCTGCACTTAATAACCCAGATTTTGCATCCTTTGCTTTTTCCCAGATGGAAAATCCCAATGTGTTCGTTTACAACGCATTAATAAGAGCTTTTGTTCATTGTCACATCCCGCATAAAGCATTACTGTTGTATATAGACATGTTAAGAACTCAAAATATTCCAAGTAGCTATACATTTTCGTCGGTAGTTAAGGGTTGTACATTGATGTCTGGTCTAAGATTAGGGGAATGTATACATGGGCAGATTTGGGAATATGGGTTTGGATCCCATGTTTTTGTTCAAACTGGTCTGATTGATTTTTACTCTAATTTGGGTAGAGTTGATTTAGCGAGATTAGTGTTTGATGAAATGCCTGAAAGAGATAATTTTGCTCGGGCTGCAATGGTTTCAGCCCATGCCGGCGCTGGTGATTTGGGTTCCGCTAGAAAATTGTTTGATGAGATGCCTGAAAAGATTACTGTTGCTTGTAATGCTATGATCAATGGGTATGCAAAAACAGGGGATGTCGAGTCGGCTGAGCTGTTGTTTAAGGAAATGTCAAGGAAGGATTTGATTGCATGGACGACGATGATTAACTGCTACTCCCAAAACAGGAAGTATGGTCAGGCTATAGAGGTTTTTTATGACATGAAGAGTAACTTGATCACTCCTGATGAAGTAACAATGACAACTGTTATTTCTGCTTGTGCACATCTCGGCGTCCTGGATCAAGGAAAGGAGATGCATCTTTATGTTATGCAAAAAGGTTTTGATCTTGGTGTGCATATCGGGTCTGCATTAATTGACATGTATGCAAAATGTGGGAGTTTGGAGAGATCACTCTTGGTATTCTATAAATTGAGGGAGAAAAATCTTTTCTGTTGGAATTCTGCTATCGATGGATTGGCTGTTCATGGTTATGCAGAAGAAGCGTTGGCTCTTTTTAGCAGGATGGAGAAAGAAAAGGTAAAGCCAAATGGTATTACTTTTGTCAGCGTTCTTACAGCTTGTACTCATGCAGGGCTTGTTGAGAAGGGTCGAAAGAATTTTCTAAGTATGACTCAAGATTATGGCATTATTCCTGAAATGGAGCACTTCGGGTGCATGGTTTATCTATTGTGTAAAGCTGGTTTGCTAGAGGAAGCACTCGAGATTATAAGAAGCATGAGAGTGGAGCCAAATGCTGTTATTTGGGGTGCTTTACTTGGTGGTTGCAAGCTTCAGAAGAACTTGGAAATTGCTCAAGTTGCAGTCAAAAAGTTGAGCGTTTTGGAGCCAAACAACAGTGGCTATTACAACCTCCTAGTGAACATGTATGCTAATGCAAATAGATGGAGTGAAGTCGCCCGGATCAGGGCATCCTTGAGAGAGCTAGGAGTAGGAAAAGAACAACCGGGTTCCAGTTGGATTGAATTAGAGAAAAAGATCCATCAGTTTGCAGCGTGTGATAATTATCACCATTCTTCACAGGAGATCTATTCCTTACTAGATGGATTAGATGGGCAACTTAAGCTGGCTGGTCAAGTTCAGGAGTGTGAATTTGTTTTCTAATGACAGGACAAAGGCATCGTTGACATTATAGGCTTCATTGTCAAATTGGCTAAGTATTTTGTGTTCTGTTTCAGTGGATTCAAACCTGGACTGTACATTCGAAGTGGCAAAGGAAATGCTAATTTGTTGTGAGTCACTATGCTAAGCTATGAAAAATCATGCAGTTCGTTGAGTACTTGATAGTGTACAGTTTTTATCTTAAACGAGCAAATGTAATTCAACTGATTATAGCAGATTGATTACGGTTTTTATCAGTTTATAAATAGGCATGCATTATTATAGAGGTTTTGTGTAATTATGGACATGGCTCCCCTCCATTAGACTTTGAGACCAGTTTGTCCAGTGCAGTCCTAATCTTATTACACCAGTACACTATTGTTCTAAGGGTCAAGGTCTGCTTAAGAAATTAGAAAAACACCTCATATACCGTGGTTAAACTAACAGTACAGTATTTATGATAGAAACATCCAAAAGTATTGCTGTGGGATTTCTATTAAATGACTTTTTCACTGATGTGTTATATTCTAAATAAGAACACTTAAAAGGGAATGGAGAGAGAGTAGTGTTTATTGTCGATAATAACATGGATGTGGATTTCTCTCATTAGGAGTATTTGTTCCATTCCACACAAATATGGGAGTAGAAGATGTTGGACACCAGAGTCATAAAAAATTTAAAAAAAATAAAAAATCAATGTGTGAATAACTTTCCAGATAATTTAAATGTCTGTTTATGTATTTTTTTTTTCTTTTAAATACAACATGTATATTGTACTAACTGATGGTGTTTAATGTAATTTACTCTAATAATAATGCAAGTAGTAATTGACACTTCTTGATTGTTCCAAAAATTCCACAATAACTGATCAGGCGCAAGCTGTTGACATGTTGGACGTCACCAGTAGGTCAATACAACACCCTTTTGTCTGCGCAGGAAGGCCCGCCTCATTTCTTTTTGCATAGACGGCAAAAAGAAAAGCGTTGGGAACAAGGGGGAAAGGAAGCCAACGGTTGACAGAGACATGAAAAAGATGGCAGCTTTGCCATCGGCAGACTGGGAATGGGAAAATGCCACCGCCGGTGCTGCTGCAGGCCTTGCCACTGTCACATTTTCTCATCCCCTTGATGTTGTTCGCACCCGGTTCCAGGGTAAGTGTTGTGCTTTCCTGCTATAGCAAATAATGATCTCCTGTTGTTTCTTTGGAGTTTGATTTGTTGTATATGTTAATCATAGTTTACGATGGAAGAATCTCCAATGTCCCGGCCTATCGGAACACTCCTCACGCTTTGTTTGCCATTGCTCGAAGTGAGGTTTGTTTTTTCTGAATCTTTTCAATTTCTTCAAATATTGAAGCTTATCTACATATGCATTGCTACTATTCCAAAACTCACTTTTTAGTTCATGATTCGAAAAAGAAGTTGATTTTTCAATTCATATAGTTGGTAGTTCTGGTGAGAGACAAATCATATAATGTGTTAAGGATGCTTGTTTCACAAATTTTTGGTTTCTCAAATAGGTAATATCAACTTCAGGATGGTTTAATGTTGAGTGGATGCCCTTACTTAGATGTATCATGTATCTAGATGGATGTTTTCAGTAAGTATCCTTTTACGAAGAAATGAGACCATGTTCGTCTTGGTGCTAGTACAATGATAACTGTGGAGTTTTACGGTTGTTATCGTATTCTCTACGTTATGATATTCAATCCATGGTAAGTCGGTATATCCATTCACTCCCTCAAGAATCTTTTTGGAACCTTTGAGAGGAATTGTATCCTAGTAGAGTTTGTATATGGCGGCTACAACTGGAAAACTAGGTCCTTTGTTTTCTTATAATATGGTTTAAGTCCTTCATTTGAATGTCAACAGTTGAGTGAAGTGTCTTCTTGGACACGTTGATTTACTTCAAATCTTGATTGAGTGCTTTCTTGTTTCATTTACCTGTTCTCACAGGTAGAGTTTTATTCAGTCAGCCTCATGACATAATCATAGTGAGAAAATCCATCACATTTTGTCAATTACAATCAAACATACCACTGACATATGGTTTTGATGATGAAACTCCTTTACTTGCTGCCCCTTATTGAGTTTTTATGCTGCAGACTGTTGAATATTTGCCTTATTGCTCATATATGTTCTCATGTTTCCACCAAGATGACTTATTTATTTAGCTATAATGTTGTCTTATCAGGGTCTTCGAGGACTTTATGCTGGCTTTTACCCTGCTGTTCTTGGGTCAACTATTTCATGGTGTTTATATTTTTTCTTGTAAGTAACATCTTTTTCTTTTGTTGACAAAGCTCTGGTAAGTAGCATCTTTTTCCATTTAGCTTACCGAGAACGTGACCTTAGATAGGGGATATAGAGGGTCGTGGATTAGGGTGACGATTAGTTAGTAGTTGAGTATTGTCTCACTTTCCGGTGGATAAACTTGGTGGTAATTTGGAGCACGGTATCCACGTCTCCTTTCATACCAGTAGTATGAGTATTATTCTCGTTGCTTTTGTTCGTCGATTTTTGTTATCATTTGTTGTTTTTGGTTCTGGTTTATTATTTAGCTGTGGTTACTGTTCCTTTAAGTCAGAATGCTATGTAATGCTTTCCTATTATTTGCCACAGCTTCTTCACTTTCGTATTTTATGTGTTCATAACTGCTTTGGGATGCTTTCCCTTTCTATATTTTCTTTTCTTTTTCTTTCTTTATCTTTTCTTTATTTGAGCCAGGGGGTCAAATGGAAACAATCTCTCTACCTTCACAAGGTAGGGGTAAGGTTTGCACACACACTATCCTCTCCAGACCCCACTTGTGGGATTACACTAGTATTATCTGAGGAGCGTAAGTCCTGAAGCGAGGCTCAAAATGTGTTGAGCACTTCGCTGGGCTTAATGTGTGCTTCAGTGTCATCATTAGGGTTCTAAGCATGCTTTCTCTTGCCAATGAGCCTCTTCTGAAGAGGCTATATTTAACAATTGATACCGTAATTTTTTCAATTTCTTTGTTCATATATTTGTCATTCATGCTTATAATTATTAGTCTTGGACTAAACATTTATTTTTGCATTTTTTGTCCATTTGCACCTTTTCTCATTAAAGACCACACTTTGTTTGCGCTTAAAGCCCCAACAGACCTTAGAGCTTTTTGTTTTTTATAGCACAGGCTTACATTGGGTTTGTTGTTGTTTTTGGGATTGTTTGTAAGAAACAATGTCGCCCTGTAAGAAGCAACCAACATATTAGGTTGCTTTCACTTTGATGCTTCTTACATTTCTAGCTTGAGAGACATCTTTCTCTAACTGTGACATCTTTTTTGGAATTTCCTTTGCGTAGTTATAGCAAGGCTAAGCAAAGGTATCTAAAAAATAGGGAGGAGCTGAGTCCAGGCCTTCACCTTGCTTCAGCTGCAGAAGCAGGAGCGCTGGTCAGTAATCAAATTTCTGATGCTTTAATGAAAGAACAGCGTACTTCGCATGTTCAAATGTTCAGCATTAATTGACCAGCTTTTGGCAGGAGTGTAAAATGTAGATAGTTGAATGTGATTCTTTATTTGTTGTTGTAGTCCTTGTAGGAGTGCAATTGTAGTTGGCTTGCTGGTGACGAATCCCTTACTTTTACTGTTGATAAAACTTAAAATTGTGACCAAAGTGAAATCTCTTTTTTCAGTGGAAGGCAAGGTCGAGTAATAAGCTTACTGTTTTGGATTCCAACATAAAAAGGGAAGTTACTGATTCCATCATTGGCAAACCACAAATTAGGTGTTAGTTGAATATAGGAACTGGAGAACCTTATAGGCAAACGAATTTGATTGTGTTGATCTTTTTGTGGACAACCTTTTCCCCGCTTTATCAGTTCTGATGACAACAGATTGATGACTTATTATTTAGGTGGACAAAATATTGGCTTGCTTATTTCAGTAACTTTAAGCACATCCTCTAATATTGCAGATTATGTCATATCTTAAAAGGTGTTTTTGTTGGAATTCAGGTCTGTCTTTGCACCAACCCCATTTGGCTTGTGAAAACAAGATTGCAACTTCAGACTCCTAATCAGATTCGTCCATACACCGGATTTCATGGTCTGCTTCACTCTCGTAGTAACTTGTCAACATCTTGTTTCATTGTGCTTTCATCTAACTTTGAACACTCTAGGACTACTTCTTTCCATCTTAATTTCATATAAGAATTGTACCTGTATTTCTGCAATTTTGTGGTTCTATAGTTGTGTGTCCTCTTTTTGTTTACTGAGGTTCTATTGCAACTTCTGCTCTCTTCTGTATGTGCATGCACATTCAGTTTTCTGATTAGCTTCTTTTGTATTTACTTTTCTACTTATTAACTTCATAGGAACTTTTTTTTATATGGATATCAGATGCTTTAAGAACGATAATCAAAGAAGAAGGATGGAGGGCACTGTACAAGGGGCTTATGCCAAGCCTATTTCTGGTTAGAATTGCATTCTCTTCCATTCTTCCCCATTATCTCATCCTGTAAATGAATTTGATCTTATCCTGACATAATCTTTTCTAAGTTACCCATCATAGCATACCTAACTTTTTGGATCGATTATCTATACAATACACAACAAATTGAATGCTTAAGTGTCACCATTCATTCATGAAACACTCTGGTCTGTTGTTGCTTAAGCAGATTACACATGGTGCTATTCAGTTCACGGCATATGAGGAATTCCGCAAAGTCATTCTTAGCTCGAAAGCTCAGGAGAATGAAAACCCTCTTGCCACAGCTGCTGACTTGTTGGTGAGGCTCTAAACCAATGTGTAATGCTTTCTTTGTATGCAATCAACTCCATAGATGTTTTAATCTTCGGATGACCAGCAAATTGATCCCATTATGTATTATTAGATATTGGAATTCAGATGTGCCTAGATGAATAAGAATGAGTTCAGGTTGGACAGGAATTTTTTTAAGTTAGTGGGCAAATGGCACAGATGAGAATATGCAGTCCAACTCTTAGTATTATGCGCTTTCATTCCTCGTTGTTCGTCGTGTTACTTCTGCAGAAACAGTAAGTAGGTGTCCTAGGAAACTTGGAGGCAGAAACTTTTCAAGCCTTTTCTCGTTGAGCAACTAAGATATTATTCATATATCATGTCTACGATTATCCTAAGGCACATAAGGTTTCTTTTTCAGTCCCTTAACAACAGTATCTACCTTATTTACTGCATCAGAGTGGCACTAGACTATCCAACTCCTTCCCTCCCATTAAAAGATAAATATAATTAGGAAAAAGGAAAAGAGAAAAAACTACTTGAGTAAAAGTAAAAGGGGATATTTTTCCTTAGATAAGCAGATCCGAGTGAAGAATGATTCAATTATTTTCCAAACTAACTATAAGGTTCTTGGTGTTATTTTATGTGGTGAGAGGTGATTTATAATGAACCACTGAACCACTGTATTTTTTAAATTTTTTTTTCTTAAAAGCAATCAGATTTCATTATTGCTCTCAATGTAAATGGAAAAGAATTGGTTGTACCATGTCTAGAGGTTGATCATTACTCAAGAACACTATCAGATGTGAATGATATAGTGGTCACTGTAATGATTAGTTTTCTTCATATGAATACTTTGTTGTAGAAAGTTGACCACTTCAGTTCCCAATAAGAGGGAACATTACACCTCAGTATTTGCTCTTACATTTCTTTCACAGGATTCAGTTGACTATGCAACACTAGGAGCTTCTTCTAAGTTGGCAGCCACTCTTACAACATACCCATTTCAGGTATGTTAGGGGTGTGGTAAGTTTGTTCTTATTCTATTATTGGGAATAAGGATTCGGGGAAATTTGAGCAATATGCAGCACTCATCTCCATGTGCCAATTTGTTCTAACAATCTTACCCTGTGCTCCCTCGCTTTTCTCATTAACTAATTATGTATTTATATGAAACCTTTTCAGGTTGTCCGATCTCGATTGCAGGTAACTGCCTTTCGTATTACCGCTTTATGTGACACTTGATACAACTCTTCTCAGTAGACAAGCATCTAGTGGTGATTTTAATTTTCTGTAACGTAGTAAATGGTCTATCTTCTCTCTAACAGCAACGACCAAGTACAACTGGAGTTCCAAGATACATGGATAGCTGGCATGTTGTGAAGGAAACTGCAAGGTCAGGATGTGTTTCAGCCTTATTTACAGCCTATGCACTTGATTAAATATACATGAACGCCATACATTAAGTTGCTCTATATTGAAATGTTTTCTGAATCTAAATGCAAGTTCATCAATTGCAATGGTTGCTGAAGAAATTCAATATCAGGAATCAAACTAAGAACAAACAAAAGCTGAAGAAATTCAAAATCTTTTTTAAGATCATTAAGTTTTGAAAAAGATTTCCAGTCGATTATTGAACTCTTTAAAAGCAGACTTCAATTCAAAAGGATACGCAGGGGAAGCAAATTGTATGTTTCAAATTTTCCAAGTCTTCTCTCAACCCTAAATTTCTTCCATCCTGCCTCCGTCCATCATCTAACACATAACATAGAAGTCATAAAAATCGTAGTAGAACCCCCTTATTGGTAAAACTACCCCTTAATTTTATCCTCTAAACTCGTTTTTTTTTTCTTGTTGAGCTTACAGGTTTGAGGGTTTACGCGGCTTTTACAGAGGTATCACAGCAAACGTGTTGAAAAATGCCCCTGCCGCTTCAATTACCTTCATTGTCTATGAGAATGTCCTAAACCTGCTAAAATTGTCTAGGAAAGAGTATTAGTTCTTTTACATCCTTTTTGCCTCCCATTTCTTGTTGTAGCAATTAGGATTCTACACTATTTGAAACTATTTTTGGAAAAAGTATACCCTCAGATTTGACAGGAGTACAAATAGAAACAAGATATCATTAAGAGAATGTGAACAAGAGACAATTTAATGGCTGGTGTGGTGTAATTGTACTATATTTATCGTCTTTGTAATTTATGAGAAAAGAATAATCTTTTTAGACTTTGTTCAAGTACCCACGAAAGTTTAAACTGCTGCTGTAGTAAAGATTAATTGATGGAAGCTATGCTTCGACACCTAATAATACTGTATGTAAACCTTGTTACTGAAATGCATAAGGGTTGTTAGAAAGGTTAAGTGGAAGAAATGTATCAACTTGTTCATCATTTAAACTGTGGTAAAAGAATAGACATCAAAACTAACCTATCAAAAAGAAGTTCTTCGAAGGAGGATGGCTTAAAACATTCTTTTTTACGCGTGTGAATTGTGATGAGGTTAAGTTATTAAGATACTCGAAAATTGGTTACTATCTATTACATACCACAAAATCATTCTACACTATGTTATCTTTATTGTGTGAAATTTTTTTAAAATTTCTTGTGAAGTCAAAACATAGTATTTAATTTGAATATTAATGTAAAAGCACTAACACAGGAAGAAATTAATACATTGTTTTTAAGTCATGGATAGCATTTCCATAACCTAAGGGGCCCAAGTGTATGCTAGTAGGCCTAAAACCTCACTTCCCCAACCTTGGTACTTCTCCCAGACCGCTTAAACCCGCCGCCGTGATCACTATCTCCGGCGCCGTTACAAAGTCCAAGCAGAAGTTCTTATGCTATAAGAATCTGTAATCATGAGGTGCTTTAATCGATTTATCAATCAATCGCTGTCTCGCCGTTCCAGAACTATTTCCACATATCAAACACCTTATGTGCATTCACGAATTCCACAGTCCAACATTCAAAATTTATCCAAAACCCATTTCTACAGCTTCACTAAATCGTTAATTAGTTCAAATTTCACAACATCAGCTCAGGAGTCTAAGCCGGCCCCATCCGAGAGAGTGTCTGCGATAGTCGATGAGATTTCGGGTCTAACGTTGCTGGAAGTATCGGATTTGGGGGAGGTTCTAAGGAAGAAAATGGGTATTGAAGAGATGCCTGTAATGGCAATGATGATGCCCGGAATGGGATTTAGTGCTGGAGGGATGAAGGGAAAGGGTGCAGGAGCTGCGGGAAAGACGGAGGAGAAGGCGGAGAAGACTGTGTTTGATTTGAAGCTTGAAGGGGGATTTGATGCCGGGGCAAAGATTAAGATTATCAAGGAAGTGAGATCTTTTACTGATCTGGGACTCAAGGAGGCTAAGGATTTGGTGGAAAAGGCTCCAGCTAGTTTGAAGAAAGGGGTTACGAAAGAGGAGGCTGAGAAAATTATTGAGAAGATGAAAGCGGTTGGAGCCAAAGTCACTATGGAGTGAGGTAATTGTTCATGCCATTTTAATCAAAATCCTGCTAATGAATTTGAATCATGGGATGTAGTTCTTGTAATAGGGAATGCGCCAAGGTGGATAGATATACTGTGCCAGTAGTTTAGTTATTTTTTCTCCACAAATATGTGGATAATTGTTATGCATTCTGAAGCAAGACAGATCTTGGTTTCTAATTTAGTTGTGTTGTCTTGCAGTACACACATAATTGTTATATGTGCCGGTCTCATATGCAACATAAATCTGTTTTCTCATTTTTGGTCAATTGATGAACTTTCTTGGAAAACAATTTTGAAGCATGTCCTTCAACATCTTAATATCATCCCTCACCAAAATATAGTTAGTGCACTACGTGGTTTGCTTGTATTTTCAGTATTCTAATGTATCTTATGAATTAGTTTTAAAATTCTAGTACAAGGTACAATTGTACAAACCTCTGTGGAAGCACAAGTTGGAAATGCTGAATCTTTCTTGTACAGTATGATACTAGGTTTTAGGTGCAAATGAATTGTTTTAGGGTGAGGGAAGGTTTTTTAGCACTTTAGGCATAAGTGTGGATCTTCCGTGGCATGATATGCTGCCTGATCGAAGATTAGTGGATTTGCTATGATCTACATTTTAATGTCTCTCAAAGTTTAAAAGGCTGGTTACAGAGTTTGAGTTGTTCGAAGTTTGTTGAAAAAATAAGGGGCCCAGTGCACTAAGCTTTCACTATGGATAGAGTCCGGTGGTGGGTCGGAACAGATTGGGTTGATTGTATGCAGCTTTACCTACTAACACTTCTGCAAATGGCTCTTTGCACCAATTGTACCAATAGACCTCCTGGTCACATGACGGCAACTCTTAATGTTGCACCAAGGCTATACTTCACTTTGAAGCTCTATTGATAAATATATTTCCTGCATGTTCCTCCGGCCCATCTTGAAGACTATGAAAAGCTTCTTCAATACATACGGATTCTCTGATAAATTGTAGGGTAAAATAGTTGGAAGGGGATTTGACATGTTGTAAATATGGTTTTCAGTACAAGCTACGTACACAAACGTTACCATCACAAAAAGAAAAAAAAATTGTTGAAGGGGACTGGCAGAATAAAAATGAATGTGAAAATGTTCTCAGCTTTCCTGGGAAAATTTAAGTGACTATTGACTTCACTGTGCATTTTCCCTTGTTTGATCTTCTATAACCAAAAAAAGTAGTATACTTCCGTTTGATTAGTTGTACCCAGCATGTAGCTGATCTTTACTAGTATTAACTTATGTCTATCTAATTTGATTTGGTCAACAATAGTGATATCTTTTCTTTAGTAGAGCGCTATGGAAGGTTTTCATAACAAATTATCTTGTAATTAGTAATTTATGTATCTGCTTGTTGTGAATAAGATCAACTAACCTGCAAACTGTAGGTACTTAATACTATGATATGTAGTCCCTTGGAGATTTAACCTTCATCTATCTCAAACTGTATGAGATGGAATCGTGTCATCTTCACCTCTCTCTATTTGAAGATGAGATGACATAATTTTGTCTTCTTTTTTTTTTTGGGTGAAGTAACAATTTATCTTTCTTGTTTTGGGACGGAGAAGGAAATCCCTTCTTTGTTACTAGAGCTTACCTATCTTTTGTATGCTTGTACAGATCCCTTGATTGTATTTTTGCAACAAAGATCGGGAGCTAACAGGTCATGACTTTGAAAACAGAATCTGCATTTGGTGATGCATCATGTTGGGAGGTTCGTGGTTACTCAAAGGCTAGCTTTTCTGTTTTGAAAATAAAGGAGACGGCGACTCTCCTAGGACATTGTTAGAGCTATTTGGTTGAGAACTGACATCTTATAATGAATTCACGTTGTTATAGGTATGATAGATAGTGAGCTGAAAAAAGCTGTGGTATATTTGCAACCATGGATTAGTTTCCAATTCAGTTAGATCAGTTTGTACTCTTTTTAATTATTTAGGCTACAGTTGGTTTGAGATTATCCTGACAAGGTTGACACACATAGTGAACAAAGCTGGACTTGTCCGGTTCTAATTCACATTTCAAGCTAACAAATTGATGTTTTTGTTTTAGTTCCTACCAAACTGTAGAACAATAACTCACATCCGTGACATTAAACTGAATCATACTCAAATGCTTGAGGCTCAGTGGCTGTTGTTGTAGGATTCTTGCTTTGGGATGACGAATAACCCTCTGTCACGTTTCCTAAGGAGCAAGTAATCTATCTGAGTCTTAGCGACAACACTATGAAAGGTCACTTGGTGCTCCTCCCTCTTCTAAAAACTTGAGTTAGCTATAACCAACTTGATAGCATTCATATGAAATCTAGAAGTGTAAGTATCTCTTGTGGCGTAATACATAAACATGACCCTTAACTTGGTTTTAGCGGACAATTATACCCTCAATTTTGAGTGGGCACTTAAACTTGTATAAAATTGAACAAGTAGACACACGTGTCCTACATGACATAACACATTTACACTATGTTTAGATCATTGTTATCCATTGTATTATTTTGCATCGTTACTATACCTACAATGTTTGTTTTGATTGTTACTTAAAATATATTGTATTGTATTGTTAAATTTAGTTGTTACGTAACAATGAAAATCCTTATTTTATGGAACAACCAATTTGGTGTGTTCTCATTTTTACTTAATTTCTTTTTCCAATTATATATTTACATAATATTTCAAAATACTATTTTACTCTTTATCTTAATTATTTAAATCTAGTCAAACCTCCTATCCTAGAATAATTAGGATATTTTAGTAAATTTATAAATTACAATACGATACGATCAAACCAAACAATTAAAATTTTATTAAACAACAAACAATATAGTCTAGTCAAACATTGTATCTAGCATACAATAAGTACAATAGAGTACAATACAATACAATACATTATAAAACACTGGGTAACAATGATCCAAACAAAGTGTTAGGACACCACGTATGACACAAAATTATCAAGTAAGACGAATATGTCTATTTAAGTATTTGGTTTATATTCCGTCCTACAAGAATAATCTTACAGAGATCCAACGTATGTTAAAGATGCTATATTTGGCATGGTACATTTTGACGTCTATCTAATTGGATACAAGAAGATAATTATAAAAGCAAAAAAACAATTTCTTACGTACCACACCCTTAGTCACTCGCCGACTTCAATTATTTTCTGGTGTTTGATATGACGGAAAAATCAAAAGGGGGAAAATGGCTACCTTACTTGTGATTTCATTGTACTAGTAAATTCATATTACTTGTTAATTCTAACATCTGCAGTAGCAAACAGTGCTCTAAAAAGAAGACAAGAGGAATTAACAAGTGATCGATGAAATTGAAGTTTTTGAGCTTAGTCGATGAGAACATTCACTTCAAAGCACAGACATAGGGGCTTTTTGATAACGCCAATTGACAAGCTTTGTATCAAACATTTTGGGAAAACAACATCAGCAAATTATAATATATCTCTATTATATTATTATCCAATAGCATTGGTAATTCACCAAGTCCATGTACTATTAGAAAAATACAACAAGTAAACATTAATATTCCAAGAACTAAACATAAACTATTTAACACACAAGGTGCGCGCAACTGCGCAAACAGCATATCATCGATATTAATATATACTATCAAATTACCTAAAAGATAGCAACGTAACATATACGTGCAGGGATGGAGGTAGATGCAATAGCTTTTGCGTGAAGTACCATATGTATTTGTATTAGGAAATTCAACCATTAAATATGTATAAATACTTAAGCGAACATATCAATAACTAAAATGAGCTATGAATTTGATGATAAGGTCAGAACTCTGACTTATGTTGTGTATGTGACCTCCATAATTCATAAAATGTTGAATCAGTAACTTAAAAAATAAAGCACACAGTCAATTACTTACTATAACATGTTACATAAAATGTTATGGCTTCTTCACTTCCGTTATTTCACTGCTTTGGATTATTTTTCCCCTGAGCCGATGGTCGTAGGGGTAAACCTGCTTTGTTGGATTACGCTGAATATATTATTGTTGTAATATAAAGTTGAATTCTATTTTTAAAAAAAAACATATTTGTTGATTCCAGGGTCCCTTATATAAAGCACCAACTAGTTAGATGTTTAATATCTGCAGAGAATTTAAGGAAAGAACAAAATAAAAAAAAATGGTGCAATTTATTCCACATATTGTAGCTATACCTTATCCAGCACAAGGTCATGTTCTTCCATTAATGGAACTTTCCTTATGGTTAATCAAAGAGCTTGGTTGCAAAATCACTTTTGTTAACTCTGAATTCAATCACAAAAGAGTGATCAAGTCATTATCAGTAAACGACGACGTAGAGGATAAGATAAGTTTAATTTCAATCCCAGATGGATTAGAACCTCATGAAGACAGAACAGACCTTAAAAAGTTGACAGAATCAATAAATGAAGCTATGCCTGGGAAACTTATGGAAGTCATTCATATGATTAATAGTAATGAATCACAAGTTTCATGTGTTATAGCTGATGAGAATATGGGATGGGCATTAGAAGTAGCTGACAAATTGAACATTAGAAGCGTTGCATTCTGGCCTGCTGCTGCTGCTACGCTAGCCTCCTTATTTAGCGTCTCAAAACTCATCGATGATGGAATCATAGATAAAGATGGTGAGCTCATGTTTGTACACTTTAGTAGTAAACCTTTTGTAGCTAGAAAAGGCGTGATATTGTATAAAAATTAATCGAAGTATGTTTAAATAATTAGACATGGATAGGTTTGTATGATCTTTTTTGCATTTCAGGATCTATATTGAAGGCAGAGGGGATTAAGTTATCACCAAACATGCCCATCATGAATCCATCAGACTTTTCATGGTCTACATTCCCTGATCCAGCAATGAGGAAAATGATAATGGATCTTGTAGCAGACAACAACGAAAGAGTGAAATTCGCAGATTGGATCATTTGTAACTCAGCAAAGGAACTGGAGCCTGCAGCATTTGCCATGTTCCCTCAGGTGTCACCAATAGGACCTCTTTTGGCAAGCAACAGATTAGGATCATCAGCAGGGCATTTCTGGCCACAAGACTCGAATTGTCTAAAATGGCTTGATCAACAGCCACATAACTCTGTCATATACGTAGCGTTTGGTAGCTTTACAATCTTGGACTTAACTCAATTCCAGGAGCTAGCACTAGGGTTAGAATCATCCAAAAGACGATTCCTATGGGTGGTTCGAGAAGACCTAATTTTGGATGTGGGGGACGATTGCGCTTACCCCAAAGGTTTCAAAGACAGAGTAGGTTCTAGAGGCCATATAGTGAAATGGGCACCTCAACAGAAAGTGCTAGCACATCCTTCTATTGCTTGTTTTTTGAGTCACTGTGGATGGAATTCGACCGTGGAGAGTGTAAGCAATGGGGTACCTTTCTTGTGTTGGCCTTATTTTGCTGACCAATTGTTCAATCAAAGTTATATTTGTGATGTTTGGAAAGTTGGATTGGGATTTAACAAAAATGAATTTGGAGTTATTGGAAAAGAAGAAATTCAGAATAAGATGGATAAGTTATTTGGAGATGTAACATTTAAAGAAAGGGCTTTAGATCTTCAAGCAAAGGTTAATTCTAGTGTCAATAAAGGAGGAAATTCCAATAAGATATTTGGTAAATTTATTGACTGGATCAAGACTCAAAGAGGTTCAATTTAATTGGGAAAATCAGCATACAAAAGGGACCATAACTCTCAAAAAATACAATATGGACGATTTTTACTACTTGTTTAACATGTGAACTTTTTTATTTTCTTTAGTTTTTCGTTCAATCAATGTCCCATGATAAATTTTCATTTCTGTGATATGTCTCAAGCTTAAACAAGTTACATCAACAAGTTACTTTTGTTCATGTGAGAAAATCTTTTGATACTCTAAAATAATAACAATAACAACAGCAATAATAATAAAATTGATCATTCAATTCAAATAAAAATATGCAAAAAAATAAAAAATTGATCATTCAATCCAAAAATATTTAGAAAATGTTAGGTATACTAGTCCTAAAGCCCTCATTCGCCTTAGATAATCATTTATTATGGGGACTAAAGTATTTGTGGCCAAGTTAATTTTTTAATATATTTTATTTATTTATCATAGTTTAAGAGTATTTTTTTATTATTATTTTTTTATTTTACTAATATTATGTCAAGTCTGACCTTTTAAAGAAGTGTCATAAACTTAGAGTTGCACTAATTCCTCTTACACACCAAACCACATTCTCCCTCACTATTTCCAATTCCTCTTAGACACCATCCAAATCAAGATTTTATTAGGTCGTGGAGTCTGATTTTAGGCTGTACTATTTATTTTCTATAATCAAAAAATATTTTAAATTATTAGTATATACTTCATCGCCATGAAAATTTACTTACAGAGTGTTACCACGAAACATTGGTTTCTCTCTTTCTCTCTCTCTAGATCTCTCATCTCTCTCTCTAGAAAGTTCTTGTGTTCTTCATTCATCAATTGTGTGTGGATTCAATTCTAACAGATTTTGCAAGTGAAAGTCCTTTTATTTACATAATAATTTTAAGTGTTAAAATGTAAATAAAAATTGTTATATTAGTCTTTACTTATTTATAAGTTAGTCAGCTTTTCAAAAAATATCTATACAATTCTAAAGTTTTTCGTAAATCTCCTCATTAATTTAGATTACTCCTCCTTAATTTCATACGATATTTGAATGACAAAGTGACGGATCATAACACAAGACTCAAAGAGCTTTGAACCGACTCCATACTAGATACGCTTCTTCTTGAGTCGATACGGTGCGTTTGCAAATTCATCAAACAAAACATTATGGTATTTTTTTGAGAAAAGAACCTACTTGGTCCCCTTGTTCCAGCAGATTAAAAATAAATAAATTGAAAAAATATATAATAATAATAATAATAATGTATATATAAAATAAAAAGAAAAAAAGGTTCCAATTATGTGTTCTCTGTTCTCGCTATTGCTCTTCCATAACTGCAAAAAAGTAAAAAAAAGACAATATATAGTCCTGGCTGGTAAAAATGATTGTCTTTTCTACTTTTATTTATACCGTCTAGACTCGAACGTGAGGTCTAAAAGGATAGAGTGTATGCCGATTCTATTTTAAGGATCAAAATATGTCTGTTACTAGGCTCTTCTAGTTAAATTTCCTTGAAGAAATCCAAAACTGCACTTGTTATTTTGTTTGTTTTTTTCAAAAAAATAAAAATTGTAGGTATTGTTGAGTTGTGCACATGTTCCTTAAAGCGTTAGTATTACTAGTTGTCACTGATGTCCATAACATAGCATGTGAGGCCATAACATGAAAGAGCAGAACTGTCTGTTTCACTGAGATATCATGTGAAAACCCTCAGAAAATTACACCCCACTTCCGCCATATTTTCCGGTACCGCATTGTCTTTATATTATTATATATCACTCTAATTTTATTCCTCAACTTAGTCTATCGTATCAATTGAATTTAGTAATTTCGATGATAAAATATTGAATTTATCGAATTGGTACAGAGTTGGCTGATCTCACATTCAGTGAGCAGGTCTGAAGCTAAGGCGTGGCTTCTGAGGGAAAGACTTCAGATTTTTTGTTTGCATTCTATATATAACAAAAAGACAAATAACTTCTCCATAAATATAAATTGACAAATTAAAAACTAAGCTAAGTTAGCTGTGTGTGTTTCTTTTAAAAAAATATAAAGTATAATTACTAAATTAGTACACTATTAACGTCTAAACAACAATGCAAATCTTTGGATATTCATAATTTGCCCCTATTACAGAGCTGAATACTGAATGGTAACAAAATGTTAAAAATTGAACTAATATAGAAAGTTAATTAAGAATTTTGTGATATACTAGTAATAGCTATTTAATCCTGAAATTCAGTAACACATCTAACCCATACATAGCTTGAATCTAATTAAAAGAGAAAAATAATGTAACTCAGACGGAAAAAAGAAAAAAGAAAGAAGAAAATTGAAGCAATTTTTTTTTCTTTTTTGCTTTCTGTTTTTCAGTGGTAAAACTGCTATGTACTATACAGGATTTTGATCGGTATTTGATCCATAAAAATCGACGAGTTTCTGTAAAACGAAGACCTGAGTTCTGAGAAGAACAATGTAATCAGCAGTTTCTTTGAACAACTGGTCAGCTTTGATTTCACCATTGTTGGCTGGGATTAACTGCTTCAGAGCCTCCAATTTTTCAGAAACGGAACCGCCGTCAACGTCAACAAGATTTTGAGATTTGCATGTTTTTTTGTGAGTGGTAGATCTTCTTGTTCTTCTCATCGATAAGCTACCAGGGCTTAATTTTGAACGAGAACCCATCGGAATTGCTTTCTTAGAGAAGAAGAATTTGAGTTTCCGGTGGAACGGAGGGAGAAAATCGTGTAATCTGTTCCGTGATAATATAACGGAGAGAACAACGCGTTTTGGGGGTTTAAGTAATGGAAGCTTTCATTATTACCACTCCTTCGCCAATAAATTACATAAATACCACTTTTTGGTAGTCGCTCTCTTCTTATTTAATTAAATTAAATTTAAATTCCATATTTATTTTAACAAAAATTAATAATTTATACCCCTAATAAATTGAATACTTTAAAGGAAAAATTCTTTGGCCACAATCTCTACTTTTTTAATAAAATATATTTCATAAAATATATAACTATTAAAATCCTTATTAAATCCTAGCATATTCAAACTTTATCACATAAATATCTTGATGTATATTTTATTTTATTTTTATTTCAACTTTAATTACTACTCTTAACGAAGGTATATATCCACTAATTAACTAATTACTTAACTTATTTAAGGAAGAGATAAAGATAGTTAATTACTTCTTTCTCTCATTTTCAGTTGTTATAGTGATAGAATATATGCGATTACTAGTAATTACAAAATTAAGTTTTTTGGTGGAGTTAATATGTAGCTACTAAATAACTCAAAGTAAAATAAACACAAAAGATTTTACGTGGAAATTTCTTGCTCAAAGAAATAAAATCACAACTAGTAAAATAGGATTTTCAAATGTCTTTACTAATCTTCAAACAAAAGTGCAAGCAAAAGTGAATACATATTTTAAGTACATCAATAAGATTAAACTCTTAATATCACACTAAGTAATACACCTATTACTTACTGAGCCAAAGCAATGCATTCATTGCCCACTATATTAACTATTACTAATTAATATAGACTTCAAATAGTAAGACACAAAGTTAACTCTAACAATTTTCTTACTCTCACTCACATAAAGATTTGAAACGTTTCATAAAAGAGTGAAATGAATCCAAAAAGTTTAGTACATTACAAACATTCAAAAACAACAACATATAAAGATAACACTTCTTCAGTTGATCAGGTCCTTGTTGTATATTGTATTTTGAAACTTGGTTTCTTGAAAAGACTCACTCTCTTACATTGAATGAATGAATCATAAAATTGTTTGTTCCTTTGAACATATCAATCAAGATTAATTTTTGATCATTGGACAAACAACCTCGTCTGTTCTTATTGGCGAAGTACACTGACAAGACAGTTTTATAACTTTACACCATTTTGAACCTGGACGAGAGCACTCTGCCAGGGTCCGGGTCTCTATATCTGTGAGGATCATCAAACCACCTAAATACAACACGTTAGGTTTTTTTTATGAGTCAAACTATATAAAGTTTGACTAATAGTTTAAGATGCATTTTTTTCATTATTAATGTATGAAAAAAATGCAATTTATAGTACTTTCGATATAATTTTTAATACCTAAAATTTTATTTTAAATATCAAATGAATGTAATCTAATAGCTTTAAAAATTAGTCAAACTAATTTTCGATAAATAGAACATGACTGAAAGTGAAAATATCATAGAAATGGCTTCTTTAAATCTAGAGTCATCAAGTAATGCTATCAAATATGATGCTATCAAATGCTTTATTTAATTGATAATTTGATATGTAAAGCCTTAAACATCATCGAATCTATTAAAAGAAATGGAGAGATTGTAATGTACTTGTAAAAATCACCACAAAAATTTATTAAATGTCATTTTAATTCAATTTTTGCTTCTGCATTACCTATATCTACAGAATAGAAACAACGCATGTTAGTTGTTATTACTGTTAAAAATAAAAAGGACAGATTTATTAAAGAATAAATAACAAGAAAATATATGACATCATAATAAGATACTATAGTTATAACTGTCAAATTGCTCCACTAAAATATTTCCAACAAATTTTTTGGACGTATGCTATTTGCAACCGTTTAATCTACGTGATAGAATTAAATAAAACCATTAATTATAAATTTGAGATAGCAACTGTATCAGAATTATTGAAATAAAAGTCGACATCAATTAATTTCTTAATTATTTCCTCAACGATCTAGAGAAAGCACGAGCCAAAAATAATAAATGGCTTTAGCAAAAATCATTTCTTGCCAGAGAAGCGTTCATTAATAAGTTCACATGAATTTAGGCTTATTGGCCATGCACAATTCAATTTATCGTATCCTATAATTATTGAAAAAAATTTGTACCACACGTGATTCGTACAAATTTTGTAACTGGAAATAATCGTACACTCTTCGTTAAATTCTTAACTCTATCACTACGTATCTGCTAGATCTGAAAATTCAAACTACATGGACTTGTAAAAGCCAAACTAACAAATTAAAACTGTAGGTTGTGTAATTTCCCATTGTTATATTTTTACATGTAATAAAAAGGTCCCAAAAAAAAAAAGTTAATGGTTCTGTTCATTTATGGGTACCTTTTTTTTTCTTCTGATGAACCATGACATTTGGGTTCTCTATAACAATGAGAAATGAGAATAGGTCCCAACTCCACGACTTGTTATTTTAATTCACGTGAAATAAGTATTTCGATTTCATGACACTATATTCTGAAATACTAGAACGTTTTAGTATTTACATACATTTAATATGTTTACAATTTCTGATTTGATATTTATGTCGAGTACATCCACAATAAGAATGAACTTCCTGGCTACGCTAATTAGGGCAAAGACATTAATTTTGTCAACTTTTTTTAATGAGTATGATTTTGAGCTAAAATTAACAAACTCAAGAGAAGAACAACTTTTTAATTCTTCGCATCCTAATTGAGTATCTATCTATCATCAATTAAATATCGGAAGGTGTTTCTACACGAAGCTTACATAGTTAAATCGATATGATGATATCTTTTATTAAAGATGGAAAAAATCTAGCCACATTATCATAATCCTCTCCATATAGTATTATTTGGTGAGAAAAATAAACCAATTTGGTTACGTAATTATTAGGGTAAAATAATATTTATTCAAGTTGACAAGAAATTTAGAGGACAAGGCTTTGCCAGAGAAAGCTGGCTTAGATCACATGTGAAATGACGGGACCTTCTATTTTTGTACCCAAATTACCCTCAACAAATGTCCAAATAAAGGTTATCCTTTTTCCATCTCAAGTCATTTTATTATTTGGTATATTCTCTTGTAACACTCTCTTTCCCTTTTTCTTCTTCCACACAAATCATTTTTATTAGATATTTTTTCCTTTATAGTCAATTTTTTCGCAATTAATATTTAATGATAATAAAGTGTGAAAATATCGTAATATAATATTCTTATATATGTAATGACAATCAATACATTATTAAGTGTAAGATTATGGTGACGTTAAACTTGACCATGTTAATTAAATAGATCGAAAAGGGGTCCGTTATTGAATTATTTTCATATCATTTTAGTAGAGAATAATCTTAAATTAAGGTAGACAAGAGAGTACTTTTTTTGAAGGACTAAAAAAAAAAGGTGAAGCAAAGATAAGAAAGGGGGGCAAGAAAGTCATTGAATAGGGAAGAAAAGTTAGTTAGCCAGTTGTGTAAGGGCGCATGTGAATGTGTGTATGGGGCCAGCAAAGCCTAAAAAATGTACATCAAATGTGACCATTTAAATGCGAGGAAAATCAAAGGGCTTTCGTCTCTCTCGTTCGAATTCAAAAATTTAAAATTTATGAATTTTTATAACGATCCTAATATATAATAAGATACTTCATAATCAAATACACAGTTTTAATAAAAATTATTGAGTCCATAAACACGATAACTCTCCTCTAAACCGACTAGTGTCACATAGAGTGGGCCAATGGAAGAAAAATCACATGGGATATTGCACATGCTAATGGTTAGAGGCAAATACAAGAGAGAAATAAAAGTGTTGAGAGAGAGGGGGCATGTGACAATGTATAGACAGTGAAGCAGCATGAAATGTACAGCTTGTTCTGCACATTCCCTGCATGCTCCTCTGCTCTATTTCCTTCATTCTTCCCTTTGCCTCGCACCACAAAATATTATTTTAACTAACTATTCGCACTCTCTGTGTTTATATCAAACAAATAAATAAAGTTTCATTAATTGGCTAATAGAAATATAATTATAATTTTTTAAAAAATCACAAATTATTTCAATTTAGTCACATGTGGGCATGTGATTACCTAGCTATCTATATACCGCATGTAAGCCACGTGTGACTAATGCTCGTGCTTTCATCTATCATTAAATAATTAATATACCTATAATCTCAATTAATGGTACTAATATATATCACAAACTTGTGAATTAAAGTTGTCTTTTTCCAACTCAAAACTCTCTTTTAAAAATATTGAATTTCAGTATTAATTTAGTTTCAATGTTATTTATTGAATTTTATTATCGTATACGAAACTCTATCTCTGTCTCTAATTATAAAAACGATAGCAATAAATCTATATATTCAGGTCCCTTTTACCGATTTTGAATTTTGTTTCTTTTGGTATAACAGTGACAATGAGCGCGCATCTCATGAAAGGTTTATAATGTACAACTATTTGATAAAGACACATTGGTGAAACTTAACTTATTCATTGTCTAATTTTATTAGAATTTATAAGGGCGTATACACTGATACTAATGAATTTTGTAAAATATTATCGTTTTTATTAGGGAAGTATGATAACATAAAAAAAAAATATATTTGTAAAAAAATTATACCGTAAATACGTAAAATTTATAAACCTAATTTATAATCATGTATTTTTGTCAACTGAATACATCAACATAAGCAGCAGCTATATTTACGATTCACCATGTGTTTCACTTGTCTGCTTTATTCCTTTTGTTTTTTGGTCGGCATTGTGTATAAGACCTAGCTCCTTTATATTTGCTATTACAAAAATTATTTTTAAAAGCTGATCAGTTATAAACAAAATATTTATGCAAGTATTAAAATATAATTTCCCTTTATAAATTAAATATATCTCTCGTGCGTCCTTCTCTATAGTAGTGTGTATATATATATATATAATATATATCACTTTAATTCGGTCGATATTTGTAAACTTATTATATTATCACCTTTAATACACCTAAAGTTTTTTTGTATATATCAAACCATTGTCGTCATAGTATAATAATACATGTTTTCATAATAATTATAAAACAGAAAATATAGTACGTTTTTTCACATCTTCATTACGGTCCATTCTGATTATCGATAATAAAATTTCACGTGAATTCAATAGCTTATATAATTATATTTTATATCATTTAATAAATGATGTTTTTTTTGGTTTAATCAATTTAATTACCCCACTTGCTTTGTCCCGCATGCACAATTGTTCTTTTTTACCCTTTTTTTTCCCATTTGTCCTTTTTTACCTTTTCCTCTCTTCTTTTGTTTCTTTTATTTATTTTCCTTTCCCTTTTAATGTTGCGATGCTAAAATTTTCCCGACTTATTTTACTAAACAATCCCTTTATTATACTTACACAATTTTATGCAAATTAAATTTTCATAATTAATTCAACTAGTATATATATAAATAAAAACCATTCTTCAATTTGTAGTATGTTTTTTTTAAAAAATTGTTTGTTTACACTATTTGGCAACCCTTTAGTTTTTTTTTTTTTTCAGAATTTCATATTATAAAATCAATCACAAGAAATAAAAAAAATTATAAAGCACATACAATTAATTAAAGAGGTAATAACATAAAGTTCGTCTAATATATCATATTTTACATTTATTATAGAGTTTAGCCAATTTTGGGGAGGTGGGATGATTGTTTCAAGCACATTGGGCTGACAGTAATATACCATATGGGCCATAACGCCAAGAGCCTTTTACGTAACATAGTTTGGTCGTAGGAGTGGATATGGTTTGATATATATGAAATTTTTATATCATAAGTTTCGTATTATGATATTTGATATAATTTATGGTACTTATTTTAATTTTTTTATTATTCGATATGATATTTAGTAATCTAGAAATAATATATCAAAATGCTAAATAACATAACGAAATTTATAGTTACATAATTGATATATATACATGTGAAAAATATTATTATGATATAATTGAGACTTTTTTTAATTGTTGAAGTCATAATACTCTAGTAAATAATTGTACTAGTTGAAGTTGAATAAATCATGATTGTCGATTCACCATAGCGTAGAATATCAAAATCGAACTTTAATATATCGAACCATACCAAATTAAATTAGTATAATAATAATTTAATGTTCTAAAAGTCGAATACCAAAATTATAACATCGAAATTTTCAAATTAAATTGAATTGGTTTATTCTACTTTCATTTTGGATTTGTTTTTAAAATAGTGTTTTTTTATTCTTTTTCTCAATTTATATTTCATTTTCCTATTTTTAAAAAGTCAAATAATTTAAATTTGATCAAAAATTTATTCATGAAATTTTCAATTCGTTAAAATTAAATTTATGCAAGTAAATCACAAAAAATATATGAAAAATTTATAATCAAAGATAGATTTGAATCACAAAATTTGAAAAGTCTTATATAAATTGAAACAGAAGGAGTAATATTTTTCAATTTCAACATTTCACATGAAGTGTTTTAGATTAGAAACTTCAAAATTTTTTTTTGTAAAATCAAAATAGGATAAAAATGGAACGAGTATGTTTCGTGTCAAATCAAAATAAAACAATGCGATAAGCAAAAAGTGGGATGCGACGAAACGTCGTCGTTCCTGTTGGGTCCTTCACAAGGGGCTACGATCTGGTGCATCAGCAGCATACAATATAAAGAATGTTGGCATTTCTTGCACCGTTATCAAGAAAAGATGGGACCCACAGGGTCCAATCCGAACGGTACGCAGTTGTTTTTTGGGACACACATCAATAACAAATTTTTATTTCTCTCTCTTAAATGCATAATAATTTTGCTAATCATTTTCTCTTCTGATTCCGGCGACGATTACCGGGGAATGTTTTCCGATGACGGTCTGGTTTCTTTAAAGAGGTAATAATCTCATAATTTTTGCTTCTTTGTTTCAGTTGTTGATTTTTTCCGACGTTCATTTCCATTGATTGATCATATCTCATTGATAAATAAAAACTTCATAGGTTTAATTTAGGGTTATATTCGAATTAAGGGTTCAGATGGAGAGGAATAGATATAGAGGATTCATATGATGGACTTACAAGTTCGAATTGTTAATGTTCTTGTTGTATTTTCTAATTTAGGTTTTTTTTTCTTCTTTCCGTTGGTTTTTTTCCCTCTTTTAACACAGAAAGTTACTTGTTTGTTTGTTTTCAGTCTTAAATAAAGCTGACAAAAATTATACCTTTTTGGGTGGTTGGTTGGGTGGAATTAGCTTTATTTTGCTCATTTTCTGGATGCGTATGCTTTGTCCTTTTTCATGTACCGGTTGCTAGTTTTTTTTTTTTTGTGGGTAATTGTTGAATCTGTTGTAGTGATTTTCTTAAAGGGGAGGCCTTTCCTCTTCAAGTATTTTCTGGGATTTTGATCAGTTCACTGAGTTTCCTCCAACACCATAACATCTCCTTGGTGTTTTCATAAAGCTGACAGCTACTTGGATAAGTGATCTTTACATAACTCTTAGTGTTCTTTTACAGGTCAATAAGCAAACTGCAAAGACTTTTGTTTGTATATTGCTTATGAAGGAAATAAGAAAATTGAAATTTGTCCTTGGGTAGACCGTCGCAGAAGAACGATTTGTTCTTCTCTTTGCGTCTAGTCTGTTTTATTTCCAAGCAAATCTCTATGTAGGAAGAAATATCATTGCGAGTTTTTTGGTTTTTCGTTCTATTTTCATATTTGAAGATTTATTAAGTTGGAACTTTGAACCTCATTTGTTTGAGATATTTGGTCAGAATAAAATATGACCCCCCGGTGGTCAAGAAGTGTTTGAGATATTTTTAGTAATTAACCTCATAGGCTCTCATTTCACATATCTTTATTGCTTCCTTGTTTGTCTAACATCCATACTTTTGTTTATTTTCTCTTTATTCACAATTTCATGTCATCTAAGCATGAGTTAGTCTAAATGTGTACATAGATATTTGGGTTATCTTCACAGTTACTCTTGATTTATTGCATAAGGAAACCTGTTTTCTCTAAATTGGTACTCTGCATGCAGGTAAGTCCATGCTTCTGAGTAATTGGCTAGGTGAAGAATTATCCTCTCTCTGAAGTGCAGTATGATTGCATCAACTGCAAGGCATGAGAGCTGATTGCTTTGATCTACCAAAATCTTTATAAAGAGCTGAAAAGCAGATATATTCCAGCTGGTTTCCTTGTTGTGCACAAGATGGCGTGTGAAGAAATTCTGAAGGCTGTATTCCCATTTCTGGAGGGCACTGAACTGGCTACATGTATGATTGTGTGCAAACAGTGGCGAGATATTGCACGAGATGATTACTTCTGGAAATGTCTTTGTTGTAAAAAATGGCCATCTATTTGCAAACGGTCATCACCTCCCACTGTAACATACTATAATCTATTTCAGAACTTCCATAAACGTCCATACCGCCGGACTGTTCTCCCTCCTAAACTTTCCTTCAGTGACTTAGAGTTCTACATTGACATATGGACTGAAGAGAACATAATATTTTCAGATGTGGTCCCAGGGCCTGTTCTTCAGAAGGGAATCTGGATCCCACCTCCCGGAATCTGTGATGTGCTTAGGTTCCACTTGGAAGGGCCTGAATACAAGATGACTCTACCTGTGGAACCAAGATTTACAATTCCTTTGTGCCAGACAGTCAGCGTCTCTGTGCTTGTTGGGCGCAAAGATACAAATAAAGTTGCATGCATTATCAAGAAGTCCCTTTTTGATTATATAGATCGAACAGCATATCGGGCTTTAGCTTATGACTATCTTGACTTCTCCTCTCCCATGTGCTTGTTTGTATCGGGTGTTCGGGCATGGATATCTTTGCTGTTCATGGACCATGGTAATGAGGGGGCACTTGATGTTTTCGGGATTGAGATGGATTTCTGCGATGCTGCCAATTCTGAAGACGAGGTCCTTTGGCTTCTAGACATGCTGGAGTGGAAGTAAGTTCAGTGACTTCCAGATATCCGTCGGGTGACCAGTCACCTGGTTGTAGTATGTCCACTTTGGCTAAAACTTGTACATAGTTATGCTGCTAGAGTGGACGATCATTCAAGTTGTGCACTAAGCTGAATTCCAACTTAAAGTTATTTTTTCTGAAGTACAGTTCTAGTTTGGTACTCGTATATCATTTCATGTATTAATTTTCTCTGACTTATGCTGCAAAACCTGTTCATCTTTTTCTCTCTTCTCTGATGCAGACTCTCTTAAATATCATAGTTGATTTAGATTTTGTTTGCTTGTTAATTGTGTGTAATAAACCTATCTGGCCACTGTTCCAGAGGAAAAAAGACTAGAGTTTCCTTCATACTGTGAACTGAAATACAAATTTCCTTCAAAGCCATTTAATAGGAGGACTAGACATAAGAGCTATGTACTGAATTAAACTACTGTCTTACCCGTTAAGTGTAGTGAACCATAACATTTTCTGCAAATACTTAGCTGTATTAATAGAATGGGACTATTTCCAAATGTTTAGAGTCAGATATTGATTTTGAGAGTGTGTATCGAAAACCACCGGGTATATTGTTGATATCTTTTGAAAACATGTAGTTCTTATCTAGATTATTAATTTATCCTCTGTCTACCCCTAGCAAGCACTACGAAGTTTCACAACCTTTACGCGCTGTTTCTACTAAGCCATAATAACAAAGTAGACTTCCACTGCAGATCAAATTATAATGCCAAAATTTCAAAATAATGAGAAAGATGACAAAATAATCCTCTTCTAACAGCTAATACTATTTTACAATTGTGGGAGAACAAACACGCATCATTATGTTACATGAGTTCAGCTATTAGCCATATGTGGGCTCAGAAAATGTTCAGTACAGGCTTCGATGATGACTTGAGCTCTCAGGGACAATTGGCTCGCCAGTGAAGGGGTCAAATTTGTATGGCTCACCAGTGAAGGGATCAAACCTGATCCGTGGTCGAGTATGTTGATGATCAGAAGTTGGGGTAATGCGTGAATGAAGTCCAACTCTGTCAGCAGCAGCTGAAGGACTCCAAGATGCCTGAAAAGTGGCACCTGCTTCATCCATCCTTGATATTCGACCAGATGGAAGGGATGTTGCCTGCAAAACGGGACTTGGTTCCTCCATCCTCCTTGTAGTCACCCCGCCAGAGAGGAGCGACTGCAAAGTGGGACTTGCTTCCTCCATCCTTTTCTTGTGAATAGGACCTGCTTCCTCCATCCTCGTTGTCACCTGACCATACGTAAGTGAAGTCCCCTGCAAATGGGAACTTGCTTCCTCCATCCTCTCTGTTGTCACCCGACCAGATAGGTAGGGATCTAAATACGCTGAATAGCGAGATTTGTAAACATCAGCCCTGCAAGAAACCAGCAGCAAAGTGATTCTGTTACCTCAATAGTTGTCTACCTTCAATAATAGGTGTCACTAAAGAGCTGGCAAAAACATATTATCACTCCAAGAATTTTTACTTGGTTAACATCATTCTGCTCTTAGAACCAGACATGCAGCATAGTTTTAGAATAATCTAGAGTTGACGTGTTAGCTAACCTAGCCATGGGCAAGGGAACTCGGGAGGCATATGAATCTAGATGTGGCAAACGAACTCTTGTAGAGAAGCTGTCTGGTTCTGGTACCCTCAAGGCAACATCTTCTACCCTTGACTTGCTATCAAACTGTTTCAATCCCAGCTTTTCAACTTGCTGCTATTTCCAGAGACGACTTTGTTAAATAAAGCGCGCAAAATATTATAGTACTAACAAAGATAAAATTTTCGATGCTTATCTGCACTCTGCAGAACATACTTTAGAAATTAATGAAGCTAAAAATCCTCCCTTGTTCTGCATATCAGCTTCAGACCACATGAGCTATAAATGAAAGACATTGGAGAATAGAAGCATGAGAGTCGATCTTCAATTGCTGTAGAATATACTAAAATTTTCACTGGGAATACTAGAGGTATAAATATTTCAGACCTGGTCAAGAACAGATATGGCAGCTGACTCGGGCAACATCTTAAGACTGGTTAGGTTGACAACATCTATCTGAGAATAAAAACACATTCAAAACCTTTAGCCAGTACAAGAACATTCAACATCAGAAATACATTTCAGCAAATATTATGACGTAACAGATGTCGCATAAAGCAGGTGAAGAGCTTATGTTGCATGATAAATTTATGCAGATTTCACCATGCAACGTGCTAACCAGGTAAAAACATGTCAGTCCTTTGACCACACAAACATACAAGTAAATCGTGTATTTGTAGAATTTACATGACTTATTTTTTCTGCAGAAAGTAAATCATGTATTTGTAGAATTTACATGTCTTAATTTTTCAGCTTCTGCAGAGATAAAGCGGGCCTATCCCTAATCCTAAGAAATAAATTCCATGGATTAGGGAGTGTCATGTATGGAACAAGGAACTTGTTTACCCATGTTTGATTGGTCGATGTTTTTGAACATATTTTGTCTAGGAAAAGAAATTCCTTGCAATGAGGAAAATGACTTCCCTAGTGAAAGTAGGGAAAACAAATTCCACAAGCAACATTCCACATCGGTTGTTTCTTCCTTGCCCTCCAATAAACCTCATCTTCACCCCCACCTTCGTAGTTCCTTATCCCCACCATAGCACCACCCCACACCCCCACCTGCCATAGAATTTGTCTTAGATTATATAAAAATTCTTTTACGTTAATAATTTGTGCTTAAGTACTAAACACAAGAAAATAAGTAAGAAATCCACTTATTTTCCCAAAAAACATTAACCTTCATACTGAACACGCCCTTAATAAACCATCAAAAACATGGATAAATTCACTAACATTAGATTTATATTAGTGAAACAGAATTGATAACTACAGATACCACTTGAAAGAAAACGAAGAATTTATATCTTGCCACTATAACCCATATAAATGAAGAGGCAAGAAAGAGGATCACAAATTTTATATCAGCTTGTTTGGCAGCTCAATAAACAAACACTTGAAGCCAATACAAACAAACTAGATAATGGCGACCAAAACGGAACTTGTCTTTCTTTGTCAATACATACTCACAGAAAAAAGAAGAAATTTCATATTTTTCTGTTGATGATAACAAAATTAATAACAATACTTTGGCTAGAATTGACATGAAAACCTTCTTGATAAATTAGACATAATACATGAACAGAATTATAGCTTCGGGTAGTAGAGTCCATCCGTTAACTTACATCATATCTAGTAGCAATACCAAGCCGCAAGATCCTAACTAAACGCTCCTTGACAAGCACAGGTAGTGCAATCACAGCAGCTTCATAAGGATCCAAATAATCCATTTCCTGATTGAAGAAAAAGTATAAGACGACAGATTCAGAGTTGAATGGAAAATAACCATTCAAATCAAAATGGGCTTAAACAGTTCAATCATGCAGCTGACAATAACTTCAAATAGACTCGCTTCAAGCATTTATGTTCATAACGTTGAACACAATATTATTATTCTTATTATATTTTCTTGATATGGGATTCCCATCCCATCAAACCTCCATGGTTGAAGTGGAGTGCTACCAGAATATTATGCAGTAGGAGGATATTTACAAGAGCAAAAGACAAGTTCTACAAAACTATTACTGGACTAGCATTGTTATATGGGAGTGAATGTCAGTCCTCTAAGGTCCCGTATCCACAACATTAAGTGTTGCAGAAATTTTAATGTTAAGATAGATGCATCATACAACATTAGATAAATTCAGGAATGGTCATACGCCATTAGGTGCAAGTAGCACAAATAGAGAACAAAGTGAAGGGTCTCTTAAGACAATTCGGCCATGTCCTACATAGAGTCCAAATGAAAAGAAATGAAGTACACCTAAAATCACATAAAATGAAGTTATCTTAAAGACCCAAAAATTCTCATAGAATGAATTTACTTAAGGACCTAAATCACATAGAATGAGGTTATCTCAAAGACCTAAATCACAAAACGAGCTTATCTCAAACACTTACAGTCCCATGAATCCGTGCAGATTTAGAGAACGTCTAATACCATGGAACTTCAAGTTACAGATTATCCAATGAAATAGGTTCAGATAGTGTGCAATAGATAGTGTAAATTCATATGGTGACCCCGACTAGCTTGAGATTGCGGCCTTAGTTGTATATTTGAAAAGAACTGACTGTATACTACAAAGAAGAAGCATCATATAAGCTTTGTCCAGTGCAAACCAGGAAATTTCTATCAGAGCCGCTTCTACTTTATTTTCGAAGGAAATTGTACCGGCAAATATTTGCAACATTAAAAAGCCAATAAAATATATTAAAGGAGACGAGACATCTGAGATATCAAAAAAGAAATTAACATCTGATAGGTGCATCACCGGTTGAGCTTTTGATTTAGGACCCCCAACCATCTCAACATTTGGATCATCCTTCAAAAGCTTGGAATGACTCTCAATGTTACTGGACATTTTTTGATCCTCACGACCTCGTTTCCTGTTCTTATCAGTTGGCCTCGCAACTTCGACCTGTTAGCAAATCATAATTTATCATCAATATTACATATCTGTAAACTATTGTTGAAGATATCAGCTTGGACAACTTATGAAAACTAGAAAGGACAAAAATCACCTGAATCTTGCTTGAGGGACCTCCCATTGGCCCTTGTACAGTTTTCTCATTCAATCCTTTAATAGCATTGTCAAGATCCTATCCTCACGGCATTCGTTGGTAGATGGGGGTGGGAAAAGAAACAAAAGAAAGACAATGTCAGCTATAATAAAGCGAAATTGCAATTTTAAGGGTCCCTTTTTATTTTGATTTCTACTTTTCCCCTAATAAAAGCATACCGCAGAATTGATATTCAGTGCTACTATATGGATCATATCCTTTTAGTTTATTGTACTGACTCTAGACAAGAAGAATAGTAATTGTCTATTATTCATCACAAGTAGCAGTAGCTTTGATGATGTTGAACAAGACTTGCAAGCATATTAATGGTAGGAAACTAATGACAAACTGTGATTCAAGAAATTTTCGAGTGGCTCCATTGCAAAACTTTCTGTTACTCTCTCACACACCCGCTCATGTATGAAGACAAAACACCCCTTTTAAGGACATCAGTCCCTTCTCCCACTGCCCATTGAATTCACCTCCTTGAGCCCTCACTATATAGATCCCCTAACATTAGCCTACTCCATTGAATATTGAGGGTTAAGGTAATTGTCCCACCACCTTAATCAGCTCCAAAATTGCCTGGCAGCTAATCTTTGTTGCCTTAGGTTTGGAAGAATCTCTTGTAGTTGACCAGGCACAAACAGCTTAGCTCTTAACATCACTTGGCAATTTAAGCTACCGTCAATATTTCAATATAATAAAGATAATTAGATGATTAAAATTACATAGCGAGTAAGAGAACTGAGAGAGGATTTATTATTTACAGTGCTAATGGACACAATTAAGGGTAAAGGAGTCATAGTCAACAGAGAATGTGGTAATGGGGCTAGAGATTACTGAATGTGAAGAAGATGAGAAGAGACATTGTAGATTCAGGAATGAGAGGAACAATGAAGACATATAATAGTAGTGTTTGGCATAGAGTGCTCCGATGGATCTATGCATCATATCGAAGAGTTGACAATGAAGACAGATGATCAGTTTAATAGATTAATATGCACTTCCTAAACATCAACTGGAATAACAGTTTTGTTTAACCAGTGAATGAAATCTTAGATCTCCAAGAGCCAACTCAGATTCTAGGAAGGATTGGAGAAATAGCCACTGTTTGCCTAGGAATGCTTCTTGGGACAAAGAGTAGACCTAAAGAGATATGGAATGGAGTGGTTGAAGAGTGTGAGAAGAAGCTATCTAATTGGAAGAGCCAGTATTTATCATTGGGAGGCAGAGTAGTGCTCATCAATGCTGTCCTAGATGCTATGCCTACTTACTTGATGTCTCTGTTCCCAAATTCCTGTAAATGTGGTCGACAGAATTGATGCACTAAGAAGAAACTTCATTTGGAAGGCAATAGTGACAAAATGAAGATCCGCCAAGTGAAATGGGATGACCTTCTACTCAGTATGAAGGAAGGATGCCTGGAATTAAGAACCTGAGAATCCAAAATCGAAGTTTGTAGATAATATGGCTATGGAGATTTGTCTCTGATGAGCAGTCTCTGTGGAAAAGGGTAATCAAAGCTAATTATGACATGGAAGGGGTGTGGCTAGCTAAAGAAGTCAGCAGTACTCATGGTGTCAGTCTGTGGAATACCATCAGTAATCTATGGTCCAAATTCGCTTGAAAACCAGTTTCAAAGTAGGCAATGGTATAAAGATAGCCTTCTGGGAGGATGACTGGTTGGGTAGAGGATCACTGAAGACCCTGTATCCTGATATATACAGCATTAATCAACAGCAAGAAGCTACAGTTAGGGAGGTATGGACTCTAACTTTCAAAAGAAGGCTGTTTGATTGGGGAAGGGAGACTATCTCTGAAAACTAAAAATGTTCAATCATTAGGTGTCGAAGACTACATTCTGCATGAACTTTAACCTAAATTTGAAATTCAAAATAGTCAATTTGTTTTCTTGTTCTAGGTTTTTTATTTTGAAGACAGACAAAATATAAAATAAGGTACCATTCAACAAAATTACAAGGGGGGGTTGAAATTAGTAATTGGAGCAGGAGTAGAACTCCAAGAATCAAAGTCAAACTCCTACTAACAATGACATGGCAGAACTTACAGATCGCTTATCGAAGTAAACAAATCCAATGGTGGAACTACCCTTCCTGGAGAGAGCTACCTTCTCTACCTGAGATATATTAACCATATGTATGGTAGATGTCATCAGAGAGTTCAACTTTTTGAATTTTTAATGCAATTGGAGTAATCGGGAAAACATCAAAATGAAACTGCAAGGTATAATACATTGCCAAAGGGCTGAAAGAGCTTCTTCAAGTAATCTTCATCAGCACCAGGAGGTACATTTCTGACAAAGGCTACTTTGATCTGACAATCCAAACAAAGGCAAGGTGAAAATGACAGAAATCTAAGAAATTTTTATTCTCTAAATATCGTAATAATGGACGATTGGAAGAAACCTGAGCAAGTTCATTAGGATCAACTTCAGATTCCTCCTCAGCCCACTGTACAGATGGATGCAAGTTGCCACCGATGAGAAAATCAGATTGGGAGCCTACCCGTAAAGCACGAGCTGCAGCCTGTGATTGAGAATTTTGAAGGAAATTTATATTTGGGATCTTACAGGATTGTTTTCATTAGAGTAACATATTCATAATGGGATGGAAGTATTGGATTTTATTGAATTATTTATTTGGCAGTGACCAATGGCTACAGCACAATATTCGAGAGTTTTGGGAAACATGTTAACATGACAGTGAAGCAGACAAGGACAAATTTGGGAGTTTTAAGTATGAATTACAGCATAAACTTCTTCATTGATTCTTGAACTTGCACAGCAAGATACAGTGATTTCAGCTCAGAAAGGCAACAGATTAAAGGCCAAATGAGGGTTCCAATTTTGACCCAACTTGCTGTAAATTGAGCAGATTACATTCATATGAAGTTTGTTAAGTTCATTTTCGAGGATTAACAAAGTTTAGTTGCTCACTTAAAAGCTATCTAGATCCTAACAAGGCAGACACAAAGCTTGACATTACAACATCCAAACTGAGGAGTTGTTTTTTAAAATGTGGCATTAGCATTTCTTTTTTATTTCAACAAACACTGCCTTAATCCTAAACTAGCTGGGATTGGTATATGAAATTCTCTGTATCTTTTGATAAATCAAAAATAAGAGCTAATATCTATAAGATCATAGTTTCATTTAAGATTATCAATTGCTCTAGAGCTACTTGGATAAATTGAATCATTAATGACTAAGAATCTACAAGTTTTATTAGCAGCTAGAAGAATCAAGAAAATAACAGAAACTTTGATTCCAGAATACAACTTCAACAGAGTGCCCATTCACACATTTTGTGACTGTTATCTATAATATAAATGGACGTAGAAGGATTTTTTTGTATGGCTTTTAATGTTTAGGTTCTATATGGAAGTGTCATTTGTAAGACAGAAATCAACATAAAAGATGTGCACCGATGAAGACGTGGCTTGATTCTCCCAGCATCTCAAATGAATATCTAGTAATGACTCGGCACTGGTAGGCCTGAGCAAAGATACCTAAGTTTGGAGCTGGAAATGTAAGGAACGTTCTCCCTTTTTTGTGGGATTGGAGTAAAATAACCTTTTAGAAGGAAAAAAACGACTGTTACTTTGAACAGACAACAAAGAACAAATCAAAACTTAGCTTAGGACCTAGTAGCAATATATTAGACTTATCATATTATATGGAGATTAAGTAAATTGTTCACAGAAGGCATAAAAATTGGTTTTATAGGAAAAGTCTAGTAAATAATTCATGATTGGGTAGAATTGGACAAATTTTATAAGCTACAATTCTTAACACAGGCAAGTTTTTGACCTTTACATTGGTCCAATAATATTCTCTTTTGTCTAGTATGTCAGACATTGGAAATATCTGCAAGAAGTATGGGAGTGAAGAAAATTGAAGCAACTGATCAAGCTGATCTCAGCAAACTAAAGCCCCACAGAAGGAAAGCATATTGTTAGAGATAACCAAGTGACAGTATATAAGCACCACAGAAGGAAACATATTGTTAGAGATAACCAAGTGACAGTATATTGAGGCGATAGCACTTAAGATGTGTGGGGTCCAAGGAAGGGCCTGACCACAAGGGTCTAGTGTACGCAGTCTTACCCTGCATTTCTGCAAGAGGTTGCAAAAGAATTTTAGATCTATTAAAATGTTATCTTGTATAATTATTTTCTATTTGAATTATGTAATGTAAGTATAATACTTTTCATGTGAATGCTTCTTAGTATTTAGGATTTTAAAATCAATTAAAATACTTATCAAATTTGTCCTTATTCGAATTTAGTTGGAAATCTAAATATTCGAGACATTGAAATTAATTAAATTTTAATTATATTATCTACATCATTTCATTGCTTGAACATTTAACATTTCAGTACAGGAAATACGCGCGAAGTGCGTACTTTAAGACTAGTAGATGAAAACATGGACACTAGAACATTGGAGACATCAATGATCAGATGTCATTAGGAGTTTTTGAAGTCCATATGGAGATAGCAGCCCTGGAGACGCTAAAAGTCAAAACAACACAAGTACAAGAAGATGATAGCACTTCACCAGTTCAGTGGATATACAAATGGTATAGAGGTAGCAAGTATCCCATGGAATTAGTCGAAGCGCGCGAAAGCTGGCTCCAACACCACGGTTATCAAAAAAAAATAGTAGAGCATTACGCTTCGAATTCACATAAATATATGGAGCGTCTTTTATTTTGTCCTTTTTAGTTTCTAATAAGCATGTTAGTTACCAATTTCACTAGCACACATAACATTTTCATGCGGTGTTCAAAATTTTGTAGAGAACAAATTCTGCAGCTTTTATTTCACGTTTTTAGAATATCTGGTATGCATTTCAGTCATATGTTAGAGATTGAAAAGAATGCTATTATCATAATTCAAGGATTCACTTTCTTAATCTGTAATAACATGTCTGAGAGTGTTCTTTTTTTATAAGGTGAGTTAATAACATGTCTGAGAGTGTTCTTTTTTATAGGGTGAAGTTAATAACATGTCTGAGAGTTTATTTCATATTGGGAGATTCCTCAAGAACCTAGGCATCATAATTTGGTTCTGGAACTGAGAATCAAAACCACGAACTTGAGCTTCTATCCTGTAGTATTTAAGATGCAACGATATGAGTAAAAGTGATGTTACAAAATAGTTGAAATTATCCAACAACCATAATACTAATTAACAATGTTAAACATAGGCAGAGGCACTTACAGCATGAGATGAAAATTTCACAAAGGCAAATCCTCGATTCCGTTGCTTCTGACCAAGTTGGACATCTCCAAGAATTGCAAGATCAACAGATATAACATCTGGAAAAACCTAGAGAGAGGGAGAGATGGATATTCATCAATATTTCAAAATATTTTAAAAAAAGTGCACTGTAAGCAGTTAAAAAGTGTACCTGGCGCACAATAATCTCAAATTCCTCGGCACCCCAACCTTTAAATAATCCAGACAAGCAATAAGAAATGCGTACAGTTATAAAAAACTTGTCTCTTCCATAAGTGCCAAAGAAAACATAAGTAGAAGGAAGATTTTTTAAAGTTCAAATTCACTACTCTGGAGAGGAAAATGTATCCTTATAAACTATCACGTGCACAAAGCCCAAAATGAATGAGAGAAAGAAAAAGAGAATTTAATTAAGACAACGGATATGTATGAAATATCAGCCCATAAAATTGTAAGATAATGCCAAGTCCTTGTAAGATCAAAATATCTTCTATGTAATGGCATCTTCACATTTTGAATGAAGGCATTTGAATGTAACTTGATATTGTCATTATAAAGCTTCTCCAATGTCACAGAAAGACACTAATTAAGTCGGCAATAAATCTTGGACAATAGATTTGCAAGAAAAATGAAACAAACCTTTGTTAAGATTTCCAAGAAATAGTGTGTCCTGCTCAACTGAGGGGCGAATCCCAATTTTCTTCCCATCCAGCTAAAATAATAGCCACAAAAATATATCAAATGTAATAGGGAGAAAATCTCACTGTTCAACAGATTACAAACAATCAGACTCATAACAAGATGAATATTTTCCAAACATTTCATACTAAGAGAGAAGTAGTCTTATCCAGTCACCAAGTTTCAAACCGTGAGCAACTGGCCCTCAGGGATTTCTCGGTCATCAAAAGAAAAATTGGAAATGGCCAATATGAGTCAGATAAATAATACTCTCGCCGTTCCTTTTTATACGTCACCTTTCTAGATTTCACTTGCATTAACTAAGTAAGTTTACAATTCTATCTTATTGAAATCATGTGATAAAACAAATGTTATGATTCTTACTGTTCCATAATACAGAGTCACCACCACAAAAGACATAGTATCCAAACATAAATAGTTGACTGTTGATCAATAGGAGAATCAAACCAATTTGAGTCAGAGTATCCTATATCTTGAGAATTTCCTTCCGTCTTTGTATAGTAACATTTAGCTTGGTACTTTACTAAGTATTTTATAGTTCATACAACAGCATCCCGAAGATCAGTGCTAACAGAGCATGAATTGACAAACTACGATCGTTAGCAAAAGAAGAGCTTGATGTGTTAACAGAAAGGTAGTTTAATGCACCAACCAACCTTTTGTTGCCTGTTAAGATCTACATAGCGCCCCACCTGATTTTAGGGGCTTACTATCTGGATCCATGGAACTATTAGTAGATCTATGGTCCATGACTATGTTATAAAATACAATATATAATCTAGCGAGTGCTCATAATTAAGTAAGGAGATAACCCAACAATACAAAGACGTGCATAGTTGAACAAATACCAAATGTATCTGTAGCTATTCAAAGAATGGAAAAAAGAAAGTAAAACGGGAAAAGGGCAAAAAACACGGAACTGATCAATTGCTCCCATTGGTGGAACGAATCCCAGCATTTATACAAATTCAGAGCTTTCAAGAAAGCAAGATGTGCAGTTCAAGCTTATCTTCATGAAGAAAAATATTCAAGTGTTGAGTTAAAGTGTTAAAGGGTCAAAATGTTATACAGCCAATCTTTTATTCTGGGGAAAAATCATTCTTCTGAGTAAGTCGGATTGTTTTCTTAACATTATTTTATAGGAACACATTCTTGAATTAAAAGAAGGCAAACCTTTGCAAATAGATGTAAGCCATCAAGTAAAAGTCTCGGCTAGGAATTATATACTAATGCTTATCCAAGTAAGTGGTCGTTCTTATGTACATTCATGAATAATAACAGCATCACAAAAGCAAAATCCATAGCAATAACAAATAATAATGTAATGGTTTATCAAGACAGTGAAATAATGCATCTTTGTTAGCCTTTTACCACATATCCAGATTTTTCCTTCAGAGCTTTGTCAGCAGCATATTTTGTTGCAAATCGTACAAAGCAGAACCCCTGTAGTCATAACAAATGAGCACTGCAACATTAGCATCTAAACCATGCTTTTTTCTAATGTCTCTTTTTTAGCTTTTTTTTTTTAAGGGATGGCAAAGCATGAAAACTAGAGGTAATACAAATAAACAGATCATACTGACTACCTTGGCATTGCCTATCTGGTCTTTTATCAACCTTATTTCCACAATCTCACCGCATGAAGAAAATACCTGTAAAATGCAGATGTTTTATATATACACATAATTTGACACAAATACAATGTGATGATATAAGATAGTTACAAATCATTGACGATAAGAAGTCCAGCTCTAATCATATGTTCCTTACCATTATGTTTTTGTAACCCAAAAGCACTAGCATTTGGCCGAGTCTGTTAGTTTTTTAAAGATTAAAATAGAGTCAAGAAAAATAAATTCGCAAGTGCAGAATGTGAATAGGTAAACTGATCTACCTTAAATAAGGGCATAACTACGTTTAAGAATTCAACCCCAAGAGAGAGGAATAAAGCCGACAAACAACTATATCATATAGTTTATTTAAGAACAAAATTGATTATTATTACATAGAAGTTAAAATAATATCCATTTTGTAATATAGTTCATGAGAATAACAATTTATGATATAAGGATCAAAAAGGCGCAATTGGTTGCGTCAATTACCATAATAAGGGATAAACACTACTTGCCTCAAAAGAAGTATGATCTGTTCAAAAAATGACCCAACTAAGCCCTCAAAGACAGCAGAAAACTAGTCATCCTAAGAATTCAGTGAATTTAACCCTTTGATTGAACAATCAATCTAGCCTAACTTCAATCCTTCAAGTCAATAGGAGACTTAACCTAAAATATTACAACATACACACAGCTTTACATTATTGTTTTTTTAAAAAAATTGTACTCAATATCATAACATACGCACAAAAATTTATTCTTTGTATATACATTTGTTATTAATTAACGCAACATACGTGCAAAGCAATGCTATACTTAACTAGTAGTCTAGTACTATCATAATCTGCTGAAGGCATCCAGTGAACGGCCTGGGTAACTGTTGCGCAAGGTAAAGCTCCACCCAAAGTCACATACTTTAGTTGGACATTGTATATGATGTTTATCTCACTCAAAGACAACAAGAGAATGAGACTGTTTTATCCCATTAGATCAGTGTTATATGTATGAAAAGGATATCGATGATGCTAATCATCTCTTTCACATTTTAAGGAAGCGAGGGAGTTATGGGATCATTCTGTAAGAAAAAATTCTAATTAGGGTCCATTGAGTAATGTGAAGGACTCTGGATATAACCATCTCCATGCAGCTGGTAGGAACAGACAAGAAACTCCGCACAAGATTTTGTTTACAACCCCAACATGAATCATGTGGACTCTGCCGAGTGAAGCACTGGTAAGTGTTTTGATGGTGAAACTTACCCTAGTCATATACTGATGCATAAGTGTTTAACTAACCTTGTTTTTGGTATCATAAAACTTTAAAATGATTTTGTTGATAAGTTGAAATTGTTAACAATGTAGATATCATATTTGTTTTTCGGAACATCCTTTACGCACTTTTTTATAACTCTCAGCAACTGCTCACACAGTTAATAATACTTGTTTTATCCACACAAAAAGAAAGCTCAATGTAGAAAAAACAAACTTGAACCAAAAATATAAAAATGAAAAAAATAAACTTGAGGAACCAAATAGATCACGTAACATAAATCCGAAACAAACCTCGTGAATTTTGCTTTCAGTAGTAGTACGGGCCAAACCACCAACAAAAATCTCTGTCCCTTTCATTTCCTGTTCTGCTAAGCCAGAAAAACAAGAACAGCCCATTAAAGGTGAAAACCCACATTGCGTATGTGAATACACATCATTCAACACCCTTTATTATTCAAGATGTCGAAAAAGAAATCACAACTTCAGTGAACTAATATATAAACTCGCCCCGCCCAGTGAACAAAAAAAGACTGCGTGTTCAGCTCTTTTAGGGTTCTACCAGTGATGAGCTATATTAAGGCTGCTTTTTTTGTCTGCAATTCAATGATTTGCATCAAAATTCTCAGTTTTACTATGGCCAAACAAATTTATGGCATTCCAACTTTTCTGGAAAAACAATCTAACTTTTATCCACTCTAATTATATGAATTGTTTTTATAACAAATTTAATTACCTGAAAAAATGAAGTCTCCAATGAATTCTCAATCCGAGAGTGATTCGGTCGGAACCCTAAGCCCTCAAATCAGTTGTCGTTTCGGAGTTCAGTTTTCCCTGCATATCATCGTACTATTTTTCTATGCAGAAGTTGGGGAAAATAGTGCTTTTAGTCCTCAAATTATTGCCTTTTACTCTTTAATATATCTAATATGCTATTTTAGTCCCTAAACAAAGCTAAATGGCAGTAAGTAATTATGTTGCAATTACAAAAATAAAATAAAAAACGCAACATGTTTGCCCTTTTCACTACCTTCTCAACATGCCTTCACCTTCTTTTTAGCACTTTCGCGTAGCTTGATTAATTTTATAAGATACCTTCCGTCAGCAATAAGTACTCGTAAACTCTTTTCATTAAGACTAAAACAAATTAAAAGAATCACCTAGTGTTTTGACATTAGGAGCACCATTCCTAATGTCTTACCTCTAAGAGATTGAATTATATGTGTGATGTTTCATGCTTGCGAAGCAAAGACGTGTTCAGGATTTTGAGATGATGGATGGATTATTATGAAAAGGTGAATTCAAAATATAAATTTGATCAACTTAACATTTAGGTTCTTATCACTAAAAACCATTAAAGTTTAAAATTATAGTCCAAAATTATCTTTTATTGATCCACCGCTTAGAGTGGTGTTACCCAATTTTAAAAATAAATAAAAACAGGATAAATAAAAAATTCAAATTTCTAGCCTCACTTAAAAGAGGTGCATCCACTCATCACCACACGGGATTATATGATACTTGGGTTCACACATCTATGTTTAAATATTTATTAAAAATATAACACTACTATACATTGATTTCAGGTGGAAGCATGAGTTCACGTAAATCCAGTCACCCCTGTTGGATACGCTATGCGAAGTATATGATTTAGGAGTAGAAATGATTGAGCATATCTTTTTTAAGTTGTTGTAAGCTCCATTAGTATCTCTTGCTTTTGATTTTTTCCTTTTTTGTTACTATTCAGCAAGTATAGATGGTCATAAAAAACATGTTACAATTCTTCATCGCTTTTTTTTTTGTTTGTTTTTATGCATGTATATTTACAGTTAGTTTGTTGAATAAATTAATTCGGGATTGAGGTATCGTTGTTGATATTGATGTTATATATGTCAAACACAACATGCATGCAAACATAAAAAGGAAGCATCTTTAATTTGGTTTAAATCCAATAATGTCTTTTACAATCTATGATTAGATCTCATATTTGAATATGAAATTAACACCATTGTGTTTTTATTGTTCTTTTGGAGTAAGTTGTACACTGCTTTTTGTATTTGTAACATCACTATGTTCCCTCTTTAAGTCTTTCTAGCATCTTTTCCTTGATAAGTCTTCTCATTATTTTACCAGAAGGAGATTTCGGAATACTATCCACAAACTGCACCAGTCTCACTCGTTTATACTGTGCAACGGTTGATGCAACGTAGCTGATGATGTCCTCATGGCTTTCTTTTGCTTTTGAGTTCAATACTACCCATGCTGCTGGTATCTCTCCTGCTTCTTCATCTGGTAGCCTAGAGTTGTATAGAATATACATCTGTTATTCGTTACAGTTTTTCCATTTTAAAACTGAACTCAGCTAACTGATTTTACTCACCCAACTACTGCAGTATCTTCCACTGAAGGATGTGTGAGAAGGATCCCCTCTAATTCAGCTGGTGCAACCTGTTAAACCAGCAAAGAGGTCCACAGACAAAGGTAAAAACAGAATTCTCGATTCAACTTAGTGAATTAAGTCAAGTTGTAAGTTATAAAAATAAAAACAGGTTCAACTTAGTAAGTTTAGTGATCTTTTTACTTGGAATCCCTTGTACTTGATAAGCTCTTTGATACGATCAACGAGAAAGATATCCCCGTCATCATCAATGTAGCCAATGTCACCGGTGTGGAGCCACCCATCCGTATCAATTGTAAGGCTAGTCTCGGATTCATTTTTGTAGTAACCTGAAAATTTTCACATAAAAGAGCTTAAGTTCCATATAACTACCAATCCCTGCTAGAACATAAGGTTGTATAAAAGGAAGAGTTATAGTGAGTTACCCTTCATAACACATTGGCTTTTGACACATATTTCCCCTGGTGTGTTCTTGGGGAGAGATCTACCGGTATCAGGATCAACGAACTTTACCTCCAAATTAGGCAGAATAAAACCAACGGAATTTCTTTTAGCGATGTGCTGATTGCAGTGGGAAAGAGTAATGCAGCTGTGCTCAGTCATCCCATATGCCTAGCAGTTGAATAAGCCAGAACAGAACTTGTCAAAAACAACATTTTGGACTGAATAATTCGTTGACATGAGAAGGACCATTATAAGTTTCTAGTGGATGTTCACCTCTTGGACCTGAACATCCGGAAATTTCTTCTCAAATTCATTAAGAATCTCAGGGGCAAGTGGAGCAGCTGCTGTCATGATGGATCTAAGCTTAAGCTTTTTGAGATCAAATTCATCAACGATCGGATTCTTAACAAGTGCCAAGATGATAGGTGGCACGATAGGTGCAAATGAGACTTCATGTGTGATGAGTGCATTTAGAAATGCCCTCAGTTCGTACCTACGCATGACAACCACTTTCCCTTTGTTCCTAATGGTTGCACAACAGATTCCAGTTATACCATAAATGTGAAAGAATGGTATCAGACCTAGTATTGTAACTTGACCTATCATTTCTGGACTAATACTAAAGAGTGTAGAGCAGAGGTTTGCTACTAGGTTTCTGTGTGTTAACATCACTCCCTTGGATAGTCCTGTCGTGCCTGATGAAAAGGGCAGTGCACATAGATCACTTTGTTGCACAATTTCATCTTCTTGGTTTGTTACGTGATCAGTTCTGGAACTGGCACGATCTGCAGCTTCGAGCAATTCATCCCAATGAATTGTCCCTTCTACACGTTCTTCGCCTAGTATTATTACTGGCAGCCCACAATCTTTCACCTGCAATTTCCATTATTTAGTTGGAAGATGAAAGCATCTTGTTTTCGATCATAGTAAAAGGCAAGTTTTAGTTGGACCAATACGAATAACAAGTCCAAGAAGTTTGGTCCTAATGAGCCATCTGAAGACACTCTTCTACAAGAGGTGTCATCTCAAATTTCTTAAACAAGTACGTGCCCGTGTGTATATAATAAACATCGATTGAACAAGAAGTAAAGCCTTAAAACCTCTGTAACCCCATACACAAATCATAGATAATGTGCAGACACTGTAAGGCAAAATTCTACATAATCCACTGATAAGTTGGAAGCTTACTTACCTTGTGATAGGTGGGTAGATCAGAGACAATAAGCTTGCCATCAGCAGATTCAACTTGTTTCATAATTTCGGATGAATGAGCTGCTGGATTTGCACCTGAAAAGACACCACCAGCAGCCATGATTCCAAGAGCAACAATAGCATATTCCGGTACATTTGGAAGCACTACCAACACAACCCTTCCTTTTCTTAAGCCAAGGGACCTCAAGGCCTTGGCAAACCTCCTTACATCTCTTTCAACTTCGCCATATGTGTAGCCTTTGCCCGTGGTAGCATCCACAAACGCCAGTCTGTCAGCGTATAACTCTACATTATGAAGTACAAATTCTGGGAGAGTCACATTGTCTGGTACATGGACTGGAGGATATCTACTCCGGAAAATGTGTTCACCTTCCTCTTGCTTTTGTGAGCATTCTACAACATGAGTTTCCATTGCCAGGAATATGCCTTATCTCAACTCCTCAAGCTAATTTATAGGTGAATCATGTTACCTTGGTAAGTACTAAGTAGTAGCATCACGAATATGAAATGAGCAAACGTGCAGGTTAGAAGAAGCCTTTTCTTATTTTGGTGATAAGTAAGAATTTGTTGAATCATTCCATTCTGCCTGAAGTTTATCATGCACAAGTTATTTTTCCTATAACTCGTCTTGCCTTAACTCATCTGCACTAATTCAATCCCATTGCCAGAATAACAATTTCTAAAAACTTAATTCTCCGATTAGCCGTGTGCGTCTCACTTGCACGCAATCGGCTCGTATTCACACTGGTCCAGAATTTGCTTTGTGAACTTCAATTACTAAACGTACCAACGACCAGAACGTCGAACTGAAAACAGCTTTAGCAAGGCTATCATAGATAACCCAACCTCATTAAGTTTGAAATTTACTGCATTGAATACCAAGAAGAGATTCAAGACAATTTTTGAATGAAGGTCCATAGCATTCTTGATTTCATATAAAAAGAACAGGGTAAACCATGTTAATTTGCATCTACGAGTACAATTTTTCAAAGAATATGAAAACAAACGTCAACAACCAAATTATTAAATATAGGCCGCTTATTTTATAGGGAAAAGCTACAAAACCGTTACAAAACCAGAAGGTAGGCAAGAGGAAGAATTGGAAAAGTAAGACCTATATGTCCAAGTTTGGAATGGTCGAGCGAGGTGTGTAATTGTGATGCATTACAACTCCAAAAAAAAAAAGAATCGTCTAATAACGGAGCATGTAGGTTCTGCGTCTGAACCAGTTATAATCAGGTAGTGTCTGGATAGGCCCCAGCGCGGATATAGCAACATCCTGCCAAAAGGAAGAAAATTTTGGTTTAAACTCAGAAAATAAGATAAAGGTAAGTTGAGTGAACAAGATTGTTTCATAGAAATGAACTCCCATGTCTCAAATATTTTTGAATCCTACCTGATCAAAGATAAATCTGTTTGCAACTCGTTTGATGGTGCTAGCATCCACAGCATCAACCCTTGCAAACAGCTCTGTAGCTGGAATCCTTCTGCCATATGTGAGTAGCTGCAAGCAGGATGATCTTAGTTTACAAAAAATCACTGGATCCCATCCTAACGAAGTCAAGCTTACATAAAATACAATTTTTCCACATATTGGAAAGGAGGGAGGGAGGGGGGGGGGCTATCAACCTATGTTCTCCACTTACAAGCAGATGATGCAGTACGCTTGACATGCAAAAACACAAATACTTGATGACACACTCAAAACTTGTCAGCAAAACTTTGATCATTTGGCTCTTCACATTAGAGTTTTTTCTAAACTCAACATGAGCAAAGGGACTGCGGTTTAAGAGCTGTTCTTTTTTGTTTTCCAATTTTTCTTCTTATAAGGTCTGTTAAGGGCTATTTTTACCAACCAGCTGGCAGCAACACCTTTCAGCCTTCATTTTGTTCTAAACTATTCAGACATTAAGCATGCATAATTAGGCTGCTACTTGATGTTGTACTGCACCACCCAGTTACACTACCTCTCACAAAAATGAACTTAATGAACCAAATATGGAATGTGTCAGTGAATTGCTGCTGATATGGCTAACACCTTTTTATATTTAGTTGCAGTAACATTGGTAGTAGAAGCCGTTATCGTGGTGAAGAGGATTATTCTGGCATCGTGAAATCTTGAAATTCAGAATCTATATGCAATAATAGACCAAACTATCGTCATCATCTAGGGTAGGGAAGTGCCATTAGTAGGCTTTGGCACGGTTTAACTAAAACTGCTCCATGAGTAATAAAGTTCCTAATATATCCTCTTCGATACTATTATAGCTTCTACTTCAGAATGTTTATGGTCATGGAATGATTCAAGTACATGAAGCAATTCAGTGTCTCTTTTATGCACATATATGTAGGTGTCCAGAACATTCTTCTGGAAACTAATACCGTGAGAGAAGGAAATAAGTTACATTTGCAGCGTCTTATCTATGATACCACCCAATCCCACCACTTCTCCCCGAAATTACAAGGAATAAACTTAATGAGAAAATACTAATTACAATCATGACAAAACACATGTGTACAACCACTGAATCAGATATCAGAATAGTACCTGACGCCCAATGTCTTCAGCAACAGGACTAGTTCCATCAATGTGTAGCATGAGAGAAGACTTCAACTGCAAACCGATATTGGTTAGAGAGAAACAAAGAAAAACAGCAAGGAGTAATAACAACTAGCCAGACTGTTTAAACATTAAGTAACACATACCTGGTTGCAAGCACGAGTCACATCAGCATCCGAAACCCGGTAGCACAATTTGCTTATCTCGCGCATAATGCAGTAGGACAAATCACTCAAACAATCAGGCTGCACATTAAGAATTCATTTAAGATAAAACAAGGATTATTCACAACCATAAAAAGGATGGTAATACAACACGTAATCATATTAGTTTTGTCTTTAGAGAAAAAAAATGTTTCTTTTAAGAACAAATAAAAAAATTGCTCAGTTTATATTAACCAAATCATCTCAAAAAATCCAAGAAGATCAGAACTACCTTGCCTAATATATACTAGAATTATTTACAACCACATGCCAGTCAAAAGGGTCACAATACCAACACCTAACCATCTTTTTTTGGTCATTAGAGCAAAGATCTGCTTCTTTTAAGAACAAATAAATAAAATTACTCAGTTTATACTAACCACAATATCTCAAAAAATCCAAGCAGATGAGCACCACCTTGTCTAATAATATATGAACTACATCTGTCCAAAACATGAGCAGTAGATGACATTGAAAAAGAACTACTTCACTCCGCATTCAATATACAACCAATAAACACTTAGAATACTTTTTAAGCATATTCAAGAATCTAGACTACATTTTAATCATAATGAAAATAAAAACAAGCTGAAGGATAAAAGGTACATTTGAATACATAAACCCACGATACAAGATGCGGCGCATTAAAACCTTTACATCAAACTCTAATACTCCAATCAGCCGAGCAAGAGCTTGCATCTATAGCAGCTGTTCAGCTAACCAACAGATCCACCCCTCTCAGACTCTCTCTCTCTCTCTCTCTCTCTCTCTCTCTCTCACACACACACACACACACACACTAAAAAAGAAAAACAAAACAAATTTTATTTGATGGAAGAAAATGCAAGAAAATAAGGTAATGCATCATCATACTACATTCTCTCCAGTAGAAGGAACACTAGGTGTTAAAGATTTGTACCTTTGCAACAGCATACACGCCGAACAACCCAGTATCCTTATAGTTGGTGTTAAAAGACATCATGCTCTCAGCAAGTTCATTAATGCCAACACTTTGTGCCAGATCGGAGCTGCAAATGATTAGGAAGTCCCATAAAAACATGAGACAGAGATCCATTGACATGCTTGCGATGACATGGATTGTAAAAGAACTAGTGATACACTCACCCCATGTGTTTCCCTCCTCCGGCATTTTTATTCCAAGTGCCCAGCATGGATTGCATTACCATCAGTGGAATGGCATCTGGATCAGTCCATGGTGCCCCTTGAAAAGCAACAGCAAATTGTGCCAATGGAATGTCATCATCAATTACCCTAACCTGATTTTGGTAAAATGATCAGCATAAGAACTTATTCTACTGAAAAAAGCACCGTGAAACCCTGATAAGATAGGCATACCTCTGAACCTGTAAAAATTGCTGGTTCTCTGGCAACCAATTCTGAGGCCGTAGTCGGATTGGTTGAAAGTTTAGTAAACTGTTTCTTAACTTGCTCAACAAATTCTTCATGTTTAACAGGCCCAGAAGCAACAATTACCTATTTTAATGTCCACGGAAAAGGCTGAGAGTTAATACAGCAGATTATGATAATACTTGAAGAATCAAGTTTGAGCTAACAAGCAAGACAGACTAAGAAAAAGAAGATGAAATCATTTCTAAATACCATTCTGGGAGCGGTATAATGTGTTGATATGTAGTCCTTCAGATGACTTCTGGTGATTGTCTTTATATTCTGGGCAGGTCCAAGAATAGTCCTACCCAAAGGTGAGTACTGGAATGCAGTTGAATGCAAGTGGTCAAAGATGACTTCCTCTGTTTGACCTTCGACCTGCAAACAGATAGTTATAATGGATTGCTAATTTTCAGGTTGTATATGATACAGGCAGCATGATAGGTTTCATAAGCTCACTACAGGAGTAACTTTTTGGATTCTGTGATGTTCCTCTCTTCTGTTTCTGTAGAGAGGAATGTCTTCTCTTTGTAAGGTCAATCACAAACTTAATGCACGGCCATTTCCTTTCCTACATTATGGCTCTTAATCTCTCAAATAATGAGATACATAGCAGTTAGTACTTAATACTACATTGTATCAACAAGAGCAACTCCCTGAAGCACAATAATCCTCAATAAAATCTTAGGATATTAATCAGCAAACCATTTCAACATCTACCTGTCTGCAACTGTACTCAAATACTATGGACTGTATACTTTCATAAAACTGAAGAAGCTAGAGGTAATTTTAAATGGAAGTAAAAGAAAAACGATGAAACAGTAAAATTAAAACCTTTTAGCATCCCGGGAACTCAACAAGAACGTAAGTGATCTTGAATTTCAGAACTGGGGTTAGAGCAAGTTCCTTACCCTACGTGAGGGTAATGAGGGTTGCTAGGTTAGCGGTTAGTGTAAAACTAGTCAATTTACATGAATATGCCAATTAGTTTTTAGTGACCAGCTTACTGGTTAAGCTTCAAGTGCATGCAGAGGCTAGTAGAATATAACATAGGTTTATTGCAGCTCATTAACACGGATGGAAAAAACAGCAAACTTGATATTCAGAGATAAAAGAATAGAGAAAAAAAGTGCACCTCCTCCATCTCCCTAAGGATGACATCACGTTCACGTTCAATCTTTTTCTCTTCGAACTTAGAATTCTGAAGTATATCAGCCAAAATATCCAAAGCTACAGGGACATCATTATCCAACACTTTAGCATAGTATGCTGTTTGCTCCCTGGAAGTATAGGCATTCAAATGTCCACCCATATTCTCAATCTCCTCCTCCATTTCCCAAGAAGTCCTCTTTTCAGTACCCTTAAAGATCATATGCTCAAGAAAATGAGCTGTTCCATTAGTCTCATCGGTCTCAAACCTTGACCCTGCATCAATGAATACCCCAACGGTGGCAGTCTTGACAGCGAGATTAGTCTCCGTGGCCACACGCAGGCCCGACGGTAGTGTAGTCACGCGCGTAGAGGGGAAGCTGAGGATTGATGTGTGGTCGGCTAAAGTTGGGTGTGGTGAGTTGTACTGAAGAAATCGGGAATCAGGATTCTCGAGTCTTTTGATCTTTCGTTTAATGTCTTCAGCCAATCGATCGTAGATCATTGCATCTGGGGGTGGCGGACCGATGGCCGGGGCGGAGGAGGATGTGGCGGCGACGGCGGCAGACGCCGAAGAAAGACGCCGCAGTGAATGGGATGAGGATAGGTTTCGGGACCGGCGGGCTAGGGTTAAGAGCTGCCGGATCGTCATGGCTATGGCTTGTAAATTAGGCTAGGGTTTGTTGTGGTTCCTATACAGAGAAAGAGGGAAATGGGAACGAAGCTCAAGAAAATCAAGAAGCACGCTCTGGTCGACCAAGAAAGCTTACAAACGACGTCGTACTCGTTTCGGGGATGAAATAGTTGCTTTTTTTTTATGGACTTCCCAAAAAGATTGATCCGTTATTAGGCCCATTAGGATCTCTTGAATTAGCCCAACTTATCCAACGAAATTAGACTATGAAATTAAATCCACACGCCTACAAATAAGAAGGAAAAATTACATTAATATATTATAAAAAATAGGGAAAATTGTATATATAATAGCAAACTAATAACCTAAAATAAATGGAATAGCTAGGGTTTGATTTAATTGTGCTCCATAGCAAACGTTAGCTAAAATTTGCCAGCGTCTCTCTCCCAGAAATTTCGCTCGCCACTCTCCATTCTCGCTCGCCTCTCTCGCTTTATACACAGAAGTGTATAATTCTGTTTTCGTTTTGTAGAAAGCGAGAGAAAATTGTATATACACATGCAAAAATATATATCTTCGTGTTATACACTTAATTATACAATTTACAAACATTTTACTTCAAATATTGCAGAGAAAAAGGCCAACAAATTATACAATTGCGAATTATACAATTGCAGTGAAATACAATTTTCTCTAGCTTTATACAACAGAAGTGTATATATTGTGTTTCTGTTTTTATATAAAGCGAGAGAAAAACATATATTTTCTTGCTATACACTTATAATTATGCAATATACATACATTTTAATTCGATTCAACTGTATGCAAATCAATTTTTATAAAAATATTGCAGCGAAATAGGCAGCGAATTATACAATTTTGCATTATACAATCGCAGTGAAATAGGATAGCGAATTATACAATTCCAGCGAAATAGGCCAGCGAATTATACAATTTAGACCAGCGAATTATACAATTGTATATGTATAGCGAATTATACAGTTTTATGTTTGCTATGGAGCGCAATTATGCAAAGTTTGCTATAGCATACAAATATGAATTTTTTGTTTGCTATATGTGAAAGTTGCCCTTATTTCACATATAGCAAACAAAAAATTCATATTTGTATGCTATAGCAAAGTTTGCATAATTGCGCTCCATAGCAAACATAAAACTGTATAATTCGCTATACATATACAATTGTATAATTCGCTGGCCTATTTTGTATAATTCGCTGGCCTATTTCGCTGCAATTGTATAATTAGTTTTGCATACAGTTGAATCGAATTAAAATGTATGTATATTGCATAATTATAAGTGTATAGCAAGAAGATATATGTTTTTCTCGCTTTATACAAAAACAGAAACACAATATATACACTTCTGTTGTATAAAGCTAGAGAAAATTGTATTTCACTGCAATTGTATAATTCGCAATTGTATAATTCGTTGACCTTTTTCTCTTTAATATTTGAAGTAAAATGTTTGTAAATTGTATAATTAAGTGTATAACATGAAGATATATATTTTGCATGTGTATATACAATTTTCTCTCGCTTTATACAAAACAGAAACAGAATTATACACTTCTGTGTATAAAGCGAGAGAGGCGAGCGAGAATGGAGAGTGGCGAGCGAGATTTCTGGGAGAGAGACGCTGGCAAATTTTAGCTAACGTTTGCTATGGAGCACAATTAAATCAAACCCTAGCTATTCCATTTATTTTAGGTTATTAGTTGCTACTATATACAATTTTTCCAAAAAATAATTACTGATTTTAGCGATATTTTTTATTTATTACCATTTATAGCAATGCTGTATTAAATCTATAATATGTATTAAAAGTGAATTATGTATGCAATATATATGAATTTTAGTTGTTTTTTTGAAATATATCATGTTTGTTTGGTAAAAAATTGTCACATTGTATTATAAGTATATTAAAATGTGTGATAAATGTATTATTCATCATTAAAATTTGTATTAAATGTGAATAATAAGTTGTTCTTTGTAATATGTATTAAACTTGTATTATAATTGAATTAAAAGTGATCAAGTGGGGAAAAAAATTATTGCTATAAATGATAAATTTTTTATTATTATAGTATATTTATGTAAGTTTCCTACAAAGAAGAATCACACCAATATCATTAGACTATAAAATATTAACAAGTATTAATTACGTATTAGATAATTATGTGATATCTTTTAGTAACATACCATTATAATTAGTTGCATTTGTGCAAGGAAGGTCTATGGTGCATAATATCCTGATAGGTCATGATTTATTGAGACAATATAATAATAGGAAGATCATTCCTATATGTTTGATGCAGATAGACTTAAGAAAGGATATGACATGGTTAGTTGAGAATTCTTGGATGAAGCTTTGAGAGTGTTTGGATTTCCAGCAAGATTCATTAACTGGATAATGGTATGTGTATCAACAGCCAAATTCACTGTGAAACTTAATGGTGAGGGATATGGTTATTTTGAAGGAAAGAGATGATTGAGACAAGGAGATCCTATCTCCCCTCTTCTATTTGTGCTAACTATGGAATACCTATCAAGACTGCTAAAAGATATGCCAGATTTTAAGTTTCACCCTATATGTAAAGCTCTTCGATTAGATCAATTAGTCTTTGCATGTGATCTAATCATATTCTGTAAAAGAGACACTAAATCTGTTACTAGAGTTGGAAGCACTAGTTCATTTTAGTGTTGATACTGGACTGGTGGCCAACGTGGAAAAATCGAGCATGATATGTGCTGTTATTAATGAGCAAGTGCAGAAACAACTTTTGGAGATTACTGGATTTACAAAAGGTTTATTTCCTATCAGATACTTAGGACTTCCCCTCACATCGAAGAGATGGGGTAAACTTGAATGTTATCAACTAGTTGAAAAGATTACAATCAGGATTAGGTTTTTCTATGCCAAACAACTCTCCTGTGCTGGGAGGCTTCAAGTGGTTCTGGCTGTGTTGTTTTCAATTCAAAACTTCTGGGGTTCAGTATTCATACTCCCTCAAAGTGTTGTTAAAGAGGTTGATAGGAAATGTAGAGAATATTTGTGGGGTGGCAGTGAAGGAAAAAAGAAAATATCATTGGTATCCAGAGAGGCAAGATGAATTGAACATCAAAGGATGTGAGAATTGGAATGTGGCTACTGTTGGCAAATCAATATGGCAATCGGCCTGAATAAGGAGTCATTGTGGGTACATGAGATCTACATCAAAACAACAGAGACATTTTAGGATCATAAAGCACCAATAGATAGTAGTTGGTATTGGAGGCTCTCTGAAGGAAAAAAATGAAGCACTGGTATGTGTAAGGAAAACTCAGACTTACTCTAAATGGGCAATACTCCACTACAAGTGGTTATATTGATCTGATAGGGAACCAAACAAAGCTGGAGGTAGCAGAATTACTGTGGAACTCTGTATCACTGCCAAGACAGAGATTTATTATGTGGCTAGCAATGCAAAATAGATTGCTTACGAAGGACAGACTGTTGAATATGAACATTCAGGTAGATGATAGGAACTGTTGCCTGTGTCAGGCTGCAGTATTAGAGATAAATAATCACTTGTTTGTGGAGTCAAAGTGAGAGATACACTAGCACAATGGTCGAAAATTTCAGTCCCGACAAGAGATTTGAAGACTACACTGTAGCTGATCAAAGTGAAACATTGGAAGAGATTTAAGAAACAAGTGACAACTGCTATTTTGGGAGCAATAGTATATCACATATGAAAAGTCAGAAACTGAAAATAGTTCAAGGAAGTACATGTACAATATACAGAGATAGTGAGTACAATCATTCGTGAAATCGTGAAGAGGATAGAAATGTATAAGTATACTAAGAAAGCAAATAGATGTAGAAGTTTTTGACAAAAATTATGTAATTAGTTTGTTATATTGTTGAAAACAAACTTTACTACTCCTTAATTGATAAGGGTGGTGAGGGTTGGATGAGACTAGTTTTTGTATGTGGCGTTTTTGTTCATGATAATATTCACATTGATTGCCAAAATAATAAAAAAGAATTATAATTTGTAACATAGTTAAGGTTTGTTACTATTTTCTCTATACTCTCTACTATTTTCCTCTATTTCTTCCTATTTCTCTTGCCCATCTTTGCCTCATCTCTCACAATACGAATATAAATACAAATGCTAACAATAAATTATACAAAACAAATGATGAGTGTTAATTATATATATCTTTTTTTTCAGTAAAATAAAATACAAATACATATGTATTTGATGATATGACATTGATAATGAACAATCAATTATACAGAAACAAATGATGAACTTGATATAATATTGATGCAATTTATTAATTTATATAGATTGTATTAGTTAATACAATTCATACAAATGATAACAATAATTATACAAATGTTGGATTTGATAATACAACGCCGATACAATTTTCATTGATAGAAATTATATTCGGATACAAATCGTATGCATTAATATAATTTTATTCATTGATATATATCCATACTAATTATATATACACAATCACCCAACAAATGTATAAATGCAATAATTGATACATACACATACTTGTTACATGTATACTATTATATATTAAATATGCGAATACATTTTGCCGCTCTCTTCTTTCTGTCCCCTCTCTCGCTTGCCTATCCCCTCCCTATCCATCTGTCAATCTATGAGAAAATGTATAAAATAGCAACCTTATAATTTAAATCAAATGTTATAACCACAATTTTATTTAATTCTAATCCGTACCAACACTTGTCATTCGCGTCTCTCCCCTGAAATCTCGCTCGCCGCTCTAACTCGCCTCTCTCACTTTATTTATACAAACGCAAATGTATAAATTGTGTTTGTATAAAGCGACAGAAAACAATGTAGACAAATACATATATTTTCGTCCTATACACTTATAATTATACAAATACAGATCTTCCCCTACCAGTTTCCCCTTTATCTTTCTCATTTATACAAACACAAATTATACAAATTACAATGTATAATTTGTGTTGTATAATACGAGCAAGAGAGAGATTTGTAACAAGAATGTTTTATTTCAGATCAATTGTATACAAATTCAAATTTTATGTACATATACAAACAAATATATATAGTAATAAACAAATATATATAGTAATTACATATATACAATTGTCTAGCCGATATACATATATAATCTTTGCGCTTTTATACAAACGAGATGCATGTCTGCAATTTGTACAAATTTGATGCGCAAATAGCAAAACTATAACTATAGAGCGTTAATATAATTTTTATATTTGCTAAATGGGCTGGGCTAAATATTGGAGTCAAGATAGAAAGGAGAGAAAGGCCTGGTTGTGCTTTACCCTAACTGACCCCAATTTAATTGTGATTTGATGTCTAACATTGATTGTGCTTCTGTCATTGGGCTTAGATTTGTTTCACGGACTTCTCAAATGAAAACATTAGGACCACATTACTTCAATAGGAAAATTGAGCGAATATTCAAATATATATTAGTTAATTATCTAATATTATTATAAATTTAAATTTTTTTTTTATCACTGATCTATAATCATATTTATGTAGGGCACACTCAGAATTTTTATAAATCAATTATTTAATCGTATAAATATAAAATTTGTATAATTCAATTCTTAATATATAAATCCAGAATTTATACATGTTTAACTTAATTATTTGTATACGATTTGTTTATTTTGTTTTTATATGATTTGCTCATACATTTATTTTGTATAATTTCTGAAAAATTTCTATACATGTAAATATAAAATTAGACAAATAAAAATATTTATAACAAACGAAACTAAAATTATAGAGCGCAATTAAACAAACGTAACTATGCAGGTTTAATCTCTTTGATATTATAAAATTTCCTCTATAAGACGTTCTCTTTGGTGATTGGATTAGAAGTCATTATTTTTGTTTCTTTTCCTTCTATTATTGTCATTAATTGGGGACATTTTGTTGATGAATAGACACTTTTAAGATCATTAATCCACGAATAGTCGACGCTTTAATGGTTACTGAAAATTATTCACACGGATGGCTTTTAAAAGTTGATCAATTTTTGACGAATTGTTCAAAAATTTGAACCATGTTTATTTTGGAATTTAGCTCAAATTTGATATTTTTTTTCAGAGTTTGTTAAAACTTACGAATTATTGTGATATAAAAATATAAATTTATGTTCTAAAATAATAACTTATTTTTTTAGGTAAAATTATAGGTCAAAATCAAATACGATTAAAAGTGCAAATGACATTTCGTTGACAAGTAGTCTAGAATGTGGGTACCCAAACCAAATTTTATCGCTCCTACCTTTATTTTATGTATAACATACATAAATACCATAGTGTAAACTTAAATTACCTTCTATCCCTGTTATTTTTATAATTACATAAATCCCATATTTTTTAGACATTTCAAATACATAATTAAGGATTCGGATACATTATTGTTGATACATTATGTATCAATCTGTTGCACTTATTAAGGAAAAAAAAGTTGTAAAATCAATTTAAAATCTCATAGTATCCATTTGTTCCACTAATTAAGGGGAAAAACTGAAAATTAAATTAAGATTCCACTAATTACGTTATTCCATTCAAAATTATTATCAAAAATTCAAAATCCTATAGTGTAACAACCCAAAAAAATCAAAAAATTAAATTTCTTCTTCTTGTTCACCGTTCTCTCTGTTTCATAAAAAAATATGTCGAAATTTTGAAAAGCGGGATGAGTTATGAAGGATTGTATGGAATTGTTGTTGGACAAACGATTTCTTTTGTAAATCTTCAAGTTCATCGAATATCTTTTTGATTTTGATTCAAGATTATCAAAAATTTTGAGATTCTAAATTCTTCTCCAGTCATTGAAGATCCTTTCCATTTTGATTCAAAATTGACGAAAATTTTAAATTTCAAAATTATTCTGTTAGTTCATTGAAGATTCTTTCAATTTTGATTAAAAATTATCAAAATTTTCGAGAAGATACATCATGAAGATCCTTTCAATTTAAATTGATAAGTGTTGTATTTCTACTAGGTACACTAAATAAGAAAGTGTTGCCCATAAAATTTTAGGTTTGAGATCAATACATTACTATTTGGCAATTGTTATGTTACAGATACATTTAGTATAAATTCAAATTTACGTATCATAACTAAAATATTAGTGCATGATATATTATTATTTATGTATGTTCTTTTGTTTGAGATTATGAAGATCCTTTCGATTGAATTGATAAATATTATATTATTAATAGATACATTAAATAAGTAAGTGTTGCCCATAAGATTTTAAGTTTGAGATCGATAGATTATTGTTTGGTAATTATTATGTATAAGATACATCTAGTATAAATTTTAATTTACGTATCATAACTAAAAAAATAGTGTTTGATACATTATTATTTATGTCTGTTATTTTATTTGAGAAATACAACACTTTAAATTTTTAAAAAAATACATTATAGTAATTGTTTGAGATCGATACATTATTGTTTGGTAATCGTTATGTATCAGATACATTTATTATAAATTTGAATTTATGTATCATAACTAAAACAAGCGCTAATGCATTAATCGTTAAGTAAGATACATTACTTTTTATACATGATACATTAATCTGATGCGTGAGATACATTAATCTGATGCGCTGATACATTAATTTAATGCGCAAAAATGAGAGATTTTGAAAATTTGTAAAACAATAGATTTAAAGCTCGAGCATGTGTCCTTCCTTGATTTCTTCGCTCACAAATGTATCACGAATATAATTTGATATTGTGTACGGAAACATATTCTTCTAAATTTGAATAACCGTAGAAGATACATAGCAACACTTGATACATGATAAAATGATACATTTGGTAGAGACTACTTCGTTTCATTTCATATTGTAGTTTTACCAGCAAAAGAGGATCTCCTAAAACTGTTTTTTTTGCAGGAAACAATATGAATACATCATATCTTTTACCTTTCCCTTATGCATATTGTGAAGGTGAAAATGGAAAAAAATCCGGTAATTCTTTGGAAAAAATTATAAAGCGAAAACTTGAGTTGTTTTGAAAAAAATTGTGGAGAAATATTACTGAAAATAGAGAGATTTAAATCTGAAAATTAAAAAAATGAAGGAAGTAAAGATTGAGGGAGTGAAAATAGGAAGAGATAGAGTGAGTAAAAATAGGAAGAGGTTGAGGGAGTGAAATAAGGAGCAAAAATAGAAAAAAAAACGTGTATAACTTTATGTATCTGGAACAATCGGTTTGAAAGGAAAAAGAGGGATTTTAGAAATATTTTTAAATGATAGAGAATAATAGAAATTATGGAAAATAAAGATGTGTATATAGGTAATTTATCCTTATTTTATTTGTTATATTACGTTTTTTTTAAAATTAATTTGATTATTTTTTAAGTTAAATTAAATTACATTAATTTGATATCTCTAACAAAAAATTTTAAATATTTTGAAACTATACGAAAAATACTATAAATTGTAATATTTTACACATCAATACGATGAAAAAATATAATATCATATTTAGTTAAAACTGTTGTAATTCAACTCAAAAAAAAATCACAACAATTAAAAGTAAAGAAACGAAGAGTTTGATTTGCAAAATTATAGTATTGTTGGGACTAGGGAGTGAACTTGCATTTCACTCAAAGGCCATTTCCCCCTTTTCAAGATGTACCCACCAACACCACATGTAGATCGAGTACCTCATTCTTTGATTTGAAGCTTACTTTTCCCGTAATTAGTGTTAAATAGTCAACTTAAATCATCAAGGCAATAGTACTTTTGTGATATTAGATTAATAACTTCACTTTACGTAATATTTGTTATCGGCAATAGTACTTTTGTAACATTAGATTAATAATTTCACTTTATGTAATATTTGTTATCTTCGATCAGCATATTCATATATATCAGATATTTTTATTCATATCCATCATATATTACTTTTTTTTATAACTATTTAAATATTACTAATATATTACAAATTTAAAGACACGAGGAACTAATACTGTGTTTGATGGTGTAAACAGATTATCAGTAGCAGTATTTGGTCGAGAAAGACAAAGGCTAACAGACTCAAAACAAAAACATATATCCCACTAATCAAACACCCATATCATATTAGCTGTCAAAATTATTTAAAATAATTATCTTAATGTACTAGTCATTTTTTCAAAATAAAAAATCTCATTTCACCATTAGCAATATTAAATATCATAATTTTGTTTTAAATAAATAAAGCGCAATTTATTGTAAAAATAAGGATAAAAATTTAAATTTTTTAAAGATATGTGTAATTTACAAAACGATATGTAAATGATAAAGTTAAAAGACGTGTTCGAAGGATAGCAACTGCGATGGTAAAATATATTCATTAATATGTGACACATGGAACAATATTTTTCTAGTTTGGAGCAAATCCAATGTATAAAATTGTGGGGAATAGCCAAATTAAAGGACCACGAGTTTTTTTTTTAGTTCACTTATACCTATTTCTTATATTTAAATAAATCGTTGTATTAATACGAGGTTCAAAGCTTATGACAAAAACTATAAATATTTGCTGACGCTGAGGTTTCCTTTTTATTAGAAAAAAAATAATTTGGAAAGTCAGTAGGATATTTCTGATTCGACTTCACTTGTTCTTATTCTTTATGCATTTATGCATGATTAATTTATTAAATTAATGTATTTGCACTGTACAAGGGTGCTTTTTAAAAAAGTGTTTATGATTTATAATTCTCAAACAGATTCACGAAAAAATGAAATAATTAAAAAGGTAACACTGGGACAGTTTGGTAGATAATATCTTATTAAAAGTTCACTCATTTCAAGTTTGTTTTATGAAATGATTAATTATTAGTTTTACCACTTCTATTCATTGGGATTGTAATTACAAAAGAAGAGTTAGATTTGTATATGGTGCTATTGAAGATGCTGTTTATTTTTTAATTAAAAATTTTTGGATTTAAGTTTGAATATTTTTTTTTATAAAGAAAGATTTTCTTTTGGAATGAACTTTTATTTTGAATTAATCACAATATAATATTCAATAAAAAATAATATTTTTTCCGTTTAAAAAAGAATGACCTAGTTTGATTTGAAACGGAGTTTAAGAAAAGAAAAAATACTTTTTAATTTTGTGAGTCTAATTTAAAGTTATGTCAAATGAACCAAAATATTTTTTAATCTTGTGGTCTTAAACATGCCACGTAGAAAGTTAAAAATTAAAGTGTTACCAAAAAAAGAAAGGAATCATTCTTTTAGAAACATACTTACAAAAAATTACAATCATTATTTTTTAATCGGAGAAAATAATGTGTAAAAAATTATACAAAAATAACCTAATATAACATTAGGTTGGTCTTAGTGAACGCGAATACCTAATACACATATAAAAATTGTGCACCATATATTTATGCGAGATCAAAGACATCGATATATCAACAAAGTATAACTTAACTAACAAAAAGAAAACACTCATCACATAAATAACATGAATTCTTCAAGTCGTATTAAAAAAATTACTCACCTTTTTTTCATTCGATGTGAAACTCTTCAACATGAAAATCAGTAATGTACGATTAACAAAAAAAAAACCCAGCCAAACTAATCTTTTAACAGTGACTTATTTCTATTTGGAGTTCATAACACCCGTGTTTACATATTTTTAGTAAAAGATTTTTGATTTTGTAATTTAAAAATAAAAACCTTTATAAAATATTCTCAATCGATCGAAATAATACTTTTTATCAATAAATTTATATTATTAATTAAATTTAATGTGAATAGCGAAATATAATATTTAATTCCTGATAGAAAAGTTGACCATGGTCCACTGAATTGGTTCTCAAATCGGAGCGCACCTACCCGGAAGCGAGCGCGGTGCTTTAACAGAGGTGTCATGCACCGTCAAAACGCGTGGGAAATTTTATGCTGGCTTACAGCCTAAACTATTCCATCTTTTCCAAATTGACTATTCTCATTTTCTTATTCTCTCTACATTTATAAGTTTTTTACTATCGATATTATATAAAAAGTAAAAAATTTAAATTCAATATCAAAAGTTAGATATTTCCTCTATAAAAGCAGAGACCACACTATAATAGGGTTAAAAAGTCTAACAAATTATCTAATTTCGTCTCTTTCATGGCCACACTAATCGAATAAAATTTTATTATATATAAATATAAATTGTAATAGATATTTTAATAATTTAGTTCCAAATTTTCATCGAAATTTGATACAAAACCTTTGCATTTTCTTTCCACCTACTCCTATTTATCTATTTTTTAAAAATAATTCACATTGTGTTATTCTAATTATACCATAGGTCTACACATTATTATAACACGTACCATCACTTTGACATCTTGTTTGGATGGTTGTTATCTACTGTATTATATTATTAATTTAAATACAATATTTATTTTGATTATTATTTAAATTTTATCGTATTATATCATTTAAATTTATCATTATTTATTAATTTAGTGTGATCATGCCGTTATTTTCTTCGTATTTAATATTTATTTGTTATTTAATAATTTTGTTTCATCTTTCAGTATACATTCTCATAATAGGTCTATCCGTACTATAATTATATCATTGATTTATTATTTAAATTATTAATGTGTAACATTATATAACGATATATAACAATACAATTTATTCAAACACTATACTTATAAAAAAATGAGAAAATTGTTATAATAGCAAACTAATAACCTAAAATAAATGGAGTAGCTAGGGTTTGATTTAATTGTGCTCCATAGCAAATGTTTGCAAAAAATTGTCAGGCGCCTCTCCCCCAAATATCTCGCTCACTACTCTCCTCCAATCTCTCGCTCGCTTCCTCACTTTTTATACAAACACAAGCGTATAAAAATTGTTTCTAATTGTATAAAACAGAGAAAATTGTATAAATACATATATTTTTGTTCCTCTCTCTCCCCTCTTCCAGATCTCGCTCGCCACCCTCGCCTTTCTCACTTATACAAACAAAAGCGAAATGTATAAATTGCGTTTCTGTTTGTATAAAGCGTGAGAAAATTGTATATACACATGCAAGTACATATATTTTCGTCCTATACACTTATAATTATACAATAAAAATACTCCCCTGCCCAGTTTCTTTTGCCTTTCTCTCTTTCTCGTTTTATACAATTTTCAAATTGTATCTAATTTCTCTCTTTCTCGTTTTATACAATTTGATTCAATTGTATATTCCTTGTCAAGTCTCTTTTGTCTTTCTCTCTTTCTCATTTTATACAGATTCAAATTGTATATAATCGTTCTATACACTTATAATAATACAATTCTTTTTATACACTTCGTTTTTATATAGTTCTCTGCCCAAGTGTCTTTCTCTTTCTTGTTTTATACACTTCGTTTTATACAATTTGCTTCAACTGTATATGTATAGCGAATTATACAATTTCTATATCTGCTATGGAGCGCAATTATGCAAAATTTGCTATAGCGTACAAATATGAATTTTTTATTTCTATATGTGAAAGTTGCACTAAAAAAATATCAATCAATAAAATACATGATATTATGAAATAGTATGTAACAACATCTAATTTTAGATTGGTGCAAATTAATAATTACCGTGAAACTTTTCTACCATTCAATTACAAGGTTATTTTGGAGAATTGATCAAACCCGCAACTGACGAGTGCATTGTTCGCTTTACCTGTGGAGGGCTGGAGGCATGTCGTTGATCTCTCCACATCAGTGCTGAAAACGTGAAAAAAAATTACTATTTATTTATTTATTTATTTTCCTCAAAAAGTTTCCTTATTAAAGACTCCTCACTCTCTCCCTTCTCACATATTACAGATCTTAGATCTGCAACTACTATATAAACGACCTCCCCGCCCTCTTCTCCTTCATAATTACAGATCCATCTTTTTCCTCTTTCATTTTCTCGTCAAATTCATCTCTAAGGTATGAATTTTCTAATTGCTTTTTCATATTCTGTTCTTAATTTCAGCTGCACTCTATGCATTTACATGATTATGTGTATCATTTTTTTATGATCATCAGCTTGTTATATTTGTTCTATTTCATAGATCAGAAGTTGTGAATTTTTTAGTAGTATTTTTAACGTTAATTTGAGGGAAAATGATGAATTACACGATTTGGTGTTTTGTATCTCAAGCATGTATGATTCAGCTTGCTATATTTGTCGATTTCGTTGATCAGAAGGTGTGAATTTGGTGTATTTTTCAAGGGTGATATGAGGAGGAAAAGGTTGATTTACACAACTTGGTGTGTAACAACGCAATCATTTATGATTTTATAGATTCAAAAGTGTTAATATTGTGGAAACACACTCTCATCTTTCATGATTTTGATTGATTATGGAAGTGCTCAATTATACATAAATGAATTGTTAGATTTTTGATTAGATCTAGTTTTTGTTCATATCATTCAGAGATGGATCTGAAATATGACTTTTAGTGGATGATCTGGATGTCTTTGTATTAGATCTGGTCAAGATCACGGTTACTGAATATCATTTCCTCTTGCATTTGTTAGTTTCTGTGTTAAATTAGTGACGTTGGCCTTATTTCCAGTTGTTTGAGAATTACATATCAAGTTGTTAAAATTGCATGTTAATGTCATCCTCTGAATGTAAAATTTCCTCTTCCGTTTTACTGTAATAGTTGTTGGACATGGCATGTTTTGAGTGTATTCTTGTTCAGTAAGTCTAATATTTTGTATGTATTTTCTTCTTGTTTACTCTGCAATGAGAAATGCATGAAACATTAAGTTTTTATGGTTAGGTGTTACATTTTATAGTTTAGAATGTAGATCTTGTGGTAAGTATTGGGCAGATAGAGTAATTGTGGTGATTACTCCAATCATTATTTTCATTTTGGATGTCATGATCGGACCCTAAGCATTTGCTTAAGGCGTTAGCTGTTATACACACGTTAAAGCTTTTAGTTATCAGTTAATGCATATTCGTTGATATGTTGTTTGTTGTACATGATGATGGGTTTTTCCTTGACCTTGAAAAGTTTAGCCTCAGAAATATGTGAACTTTTGTCTGTTACAGAGTTAAAAAAGAAGAAAGAAAAATGGTGAAGATTTGCTGCATAGGAGCTGGATATGTTGGTGGCCCCACCATGGCAGTCATTGCACTCAAATGCCCCAAGATTGAAGTGGTCGTTGTTGATATCTCTGTACCTCGCATTACTGCCTGGAACAGTGACACACTTCCCATCTATGAGCCAGGCCTTGACGATGTGGTCAAGCAATGCCGAGGCAAGAATCTCTTCTTCAGCACAGATGTGGAGAAACATGTACATGAGGCTGATATAGTTTTTGTTTCTGTCAACACTCCTACCAAGACTAGGGGTCTTGGAGCAGGCAAGGCTGCAGATCTTACCTACTGGGAGAGTGCAGCCCGTATGATTGCCGATGTCTCGAAATCTGACAAAATAGTTGTTGAGAAATCAACTGTTCCAGTAAAAACTGCTGAGGCAATTGAAAAGATTTTGACCCACAACAGCAAGGGAATTAACTTCCAGATCCTCTCAAACCCTGAATTTCTTGCAGAGGGTACTGCAATCGACGACCTCTTTAAACCTGACAGGGTTCTGATTGGAGGCCGGGAAACTCCAGGAGGCCAGAAGGCTATCCAAGCATTGAAGGATGTTTATGCTCATTGGGTCCCTGAAGCCAATATCATTACCACCAACTTGTGGTCCGCTGAGCTCTCAAAGTTGGCTGCCAATGCATTTTTGGCACAAAGAATCTCTTCTGTGAATGCTATGTCAGCTCTCTGTGAGGCTACAGGAGCAAACGTTTCACAGGTGGCATATGCTGTTGGTAAGGACTCGAGAATTGGTCCCAAGTTCCTCAACGCTAGTGTTGGTTTTGGTGGATCTTGCTTCCAGAAGGATATTCTGAACCTGGTTTACATTTGCGAGTGCAATGGTCTGCCTGAGGTTGCTGAATACTGGAAACAAGTTATCAAGATTAATGACTATCAGAAGAGTCGTTTTGTCAATCGTGTTGTTGCCTCTATGTTCAACACAGTGTCAAACAAGAAAGTTGCAATTCTAGGTTTTGCTTTCAAGAAGGACACTGGCGATACTCGAGAGACCCCTGCAATTGATGTATGCAAGGGACTAGTGGGGGATAATGCTAAATTGAGCATATACGATCCTCAGGTGCAGGAGGACCAAATCCAGAGGGACCTCTCCATGAAGAAGTTTGACTGGGATCATCCCCTTCACCTCCAACCAATGAGTCCCACATCCGTGAAACAACAAGTCAGTGTTACTATGGATGCCTACGGTGCAACAAAAGATGCCCATGCTGTCTGCATTCTCACAGAGTGGGATGAGTTCAAGACCCTTGATTTCCAGAAGATATATGATAACATGCAAAAACCCGCTTTTGTTTTTGATGGCAGGAATGTTGTGAATGCTGAAAAGCTAAGAGAGATTGGGTTTATCGTCTACTCAATTGGTAAGCCTCTCGATGCCTGGCTTAAGGACATGCCTGCTGTCGCTTAAGAGCCTTACATTGCTCGAGTGACTTGTTTTGGTCTTAAAGATATTAGTTATCAGACAATCATCAGCTGGGATTCTTTACTATTTTTTTTACCACTTCAATTTCTGTTTCCATTTTATCCATTGTAGTCATAAGACCACCATCGTCACTATCTTGAGTCACATGTAAGATGTTTTCTGTTTCTTTTGTATTGATGATACTTGTTTTATCATTTACTTGTCATGTCGGAGGATTTATTTGTTCGATTATGAAGGGTATTTAAGTTTTGAACTAGTTTTTTTCTTCCTTCCGAGTTAGATGCTTTCGGAATCTTATGCAAGATTCAGTATTACAGAGTTGAAGTTGAAAGGGCATTAGTCTTGTAATCATTTATTTGCATGCGTCAGTGAGTAGTTGTTTTGATCTTGTGTCTGCTTCAAACAAAAGGTCGGTTGTTGGGCTGGTCTTTTCTTATACCTTTATGATAAAATCCAAAAAAGGTCTTTACATCACACGATTCTCAGTTGGCTAATTTTGGTGCTCTAAGCTAAGATCCAATGACTCATTCGTTCTCAAATGGGCCTAAGTAATGGGTTTGATTGTTGAAGAATATGTCAAGGCGGAGAAAGCAGTCATGTCATATAAACCAACTTTTTTGAGCCTGAAATTTGTTCCCCAACGTATATCAAGTTGATATTCCGGATCTTGAATATAAACTAAATGAGTTCAATCTTTTACTTCTTTAGTATAGATTGTCAAGTTACTCGTATTTGTTCAAACCACCCACCTCGAATGTACTGTGATTTCAGATGAACTAGATGCGGTAAGGTAGCATGCGCCTCAGATTACAACTATGTTTCATCTGCTATCACAAACAGTAGGAGATGCACAAATACTCTGCCTTCACTACCTTAAAATCTTGGATTTGTTTCTCGTGGAAATATACAAGTACTCTTTCTTAAAAATCTTGAATACGACTATGGATATTAGTCAGAATCCTTGTTAAACTTCTTTAGAAGCTGAAGTTCGTCTCGTTAGGTTGTCACTTGTCAAGTTGACTTGTATAATTTCTCAATTTTCATCAATCGATTATAAACTAGAGTTGACTCTACCCATGTGAGCTTTGGAAAGTTTAACCGGTTTCAAGTCCAATTAAAAGAAATAAGTTTACCATCACATGGAATATGACATAGGGAGTATGATAAGTAAGACTAAGTTGCAATTGCAATACACAACACTATTACCATTAATTCTAATCCAAATTAATTGATAGATCGTTAATCGAACCTAACTAATAAAGGTGAAACTAGCCAACCAATTGATCTAATAATCAAAGTTACCATCTCATTTTGTTGCGAACCAAATTCGAGTAAAGAAAGCACTCTAGCTTCCTAGACTTTGAAATTTTTATTGTTCTTTTTGCCCTTTATTTGTTTGATTTTAATAAAGGTGACAAATCTTTAATTGCATGTATGGCTTTCTCCTCAAGAATTAAAGAACTCTGTTTCTGCTCACTCTCCAATTGGTTAGTTTCTGAGTATATATAAACACCCAAAAAACGAACTCCTAACAAACCCATCTTCTCCATTTTGTTAGAGTTCGACTCAGAATACACAGTTCCCATTACTGATTTGTTAATTTTGCAAAACTGTTGAGCTTTCGTTTTAGTGCGCCATTATTCTTTCAGCATTTCCTACTGATTGTCCTCTTCAAGTAAGATTCTTTTTGCGAACCCCAAATGGAAGAAACACAAGGACACAAGTTTATATGCAAATTTTGTGACAAGAGTTGTGATAGTGGAAAGTCATTGGGAGGTCACATGAGGGGTCATTTAGCATTGATTTCAGCTGCAAAGAATCAGAAAGAAGAAGCTGATAGCAAAATGGGTTCTCAAGAAGAAGAAGAAGCTGCAAATACCCATGAAGATTTGAGCATTTCAGAGCAATCTGATGGAAGCATGAATCAAGAAAAGGACAATAATATCAGCATTGGTGATGATGGTGACTCAGTTGGTTACAGTTTAAGAGAGAATCCAAGAAAATCTTGGAGGGTTTCTGATTTAAAGGTTTGTTCTTTGGAAACAACAAATATCTGTAAAGAATGTGGCAAAGAATTCCCCTCCATGAAAGCTCTGGCAGGTCATTTGCGAACTCATTCGAAGAAAGGGATGGAAAAATGTCATATTTGTGAGAAATGTGGAAAAGGGTTCGCTTCAATGAGGGCCCTTTTTGGTCACATGAAAGTTCACTCGAAAAGATTAAGGGTTGATAATCAAGATTCTGAATCAAAACAGAGTTTGTCTGATTTCGATACTGTTTGCCCTATTCGGAAGAAGAGATCAAAGATAAAGTATAAGATGGATGCAAGTTCTTCTTTTTCCGGTTTGAATGAATCCTCTTCTGCAATTAGTGAAGTTGATGAAATGGAAGAAGCTGCTAGGTGTTTGATGATGCTGTCATCGGGTGTTACGGACTGGGATGAATACATTTCGATTTCAGAGAATTCTAAAAATGAAAATGTCATTCTTGAAAGTGAACCATTTCACTGTGCTAAGGGGATTTCTGCTGATGCTTTTACTACTGTAAAGCATTTGTCTCATACAGTCTTTTCTGATTCTGGTTGTGTTGATGGTTACGAAAAGAACTACGAAATTTCTGAGTTTTCAGACAGGTTGATGTTGATCAACACTGAGATCACAAAGGTGTGCTATTCTACTGAAATGCAGTTTGAGAATGATCCAAGCTCATCAGTTGTAATGCAGGATCTTGCTTTTCTGAATTCTTGTTCAGTCAAGAATGCAGGGCTGAACATGGGCAATTCTCAAATTGGAGTAATCAGGACAAGTCCTGATCCTATCAAAAGCAAGGTTCACAAATGCCCAATTTGCTCCAAAGTTTTCCCATCAGGCCAATCCTTGGGAGGTCACAAGAGGGCTCATTACACTGGATTCACTGAAAGCAAAACTAAAGAGACTATGGTGAAAAAATTGGATGATGTTGCTGATAATCATAAATCTTTTGATCTGAATAATCCTGTTATTGCTATGGATGGAGAGGAAAAAGATGTTGAGCTCAAGCTTTGGTGGGTTGAAAGTGGTGACGCGTTGATGATGTCGAGTTGAGATAATTCATTCTCAGTTTCTGCTCTAGAGGTTTAAGAATCAGATAATTCATGATTCTTTTTCATGCTAGAGTTTCATCATTGTAAAAATAGTGTTTTCAGTCTTGGAATAGTTAAACATTTTTCCAAAACCATAATGAGAAATGAGGCATACAAATTACAACATTACTGGTAACTTTTTTGTTCATTGCATTGAGTGTCTTAATCAGTTTAACTCTTGTGGATAATTTGTGCTATATGAAAGAAGGGTAATTCTTGTTTATGTCTAGAGTTGATAAGAAACATGTTGAGATGATTATTTAGAAGTAGCATCTGGCCTTTGGTAATTGCTTAATGACTTGCCTATTTTCTTGCTGTTGTTTCTACTTTTTCATCCTCGGTATCACTCAAGCATTTATCAAAAAGCTCCTCTCGGTCTTTTCAAAATAGGAGTAAGATCTGTGTACACTTTATCTAACACTAAACTCCATCCGTGAAAATTGGAAATTACACTGAATTTATTGTTATATATAGTTGTTGTAATGGTTTTTGAAGCTTATATTGAAATATACATGCATATTATTTCCCATAGATAAGAACTCTACAAATCAAAACGATTTAAATATTCAATTTTCAGTTAACAGCAGACTAGAGATAAGAGCCAACTTGGTTCGCTCACTGTCGCTTCGCACGTGCTTGAGAAAAGAATATTTTATATCTATCGATCTATTTGTCTTGATTCCAATTTTAATTCGTAATGATATTTATATATCTTTTGTTAAAAATTATAAAAAATTTCGTGTCAAATTAAAATCAAATAAAATAAACGGAGAATGTGTGTTAAAAGTAGACTAAGTTAAAAGAGTGTGGTAAAAATAGAGTGGATGAAGTTGTCAACGACGTCTCTCTAACATAATAAAAAAGTTGAGCCAAACAGGTCTTGAAGTTTTTCCCCAAAGATACCACCTTTCGGAAAATGGCATCTCACCATCACTACCACCCCTACCCTACGGCGGCC